>NW_021629706.1:0-27500 GCF_900700375.1 Denticeps clupeoides | reverse complement strand
CCCGGCAGGCCCGGTGTCGTCCCGCACATGTTACATTTGTCTTGTACGATAAATACACCAAATAATTATTATGCAAATTAAGTGTCAGAGATGAACGGTTTCGTGTCTCAGGGCTTTTTATAAGTAAAGACTAAGAAGAAGAATAAGGGCATACCACATTATTAATGATATTATTATTATTAATATGGGAAAGAACAAGTTATTTGTTATTTATTTTGCCATTTAACTCTGTTCTGCATTTTGCACATGTATATAACAACCTCAGCAACTCAATAGGGAACTCAACCAGAAGACCCAGGTTCAAATCCCGCTTACTACCATCGTGTCCCTGAGCAGGACACTTAACCCTGAGTGTCTCCAGGGGGGGACTGTCCCTGTAACTACTGACAGGATGTCTGGTAAATACTGTAAATGTAAATGTATGGCTGGAATGACAATAAACCTACTTAACCTTTAAAGAGTCTCTCTGATTTGCATCGACTATTTAGGAAAACCAGAGAAAAACATTATTAGTATAATAATTTGGAATGCAGTGTATGAATCATGACCTAATATAATTATTGCATGTGTCTGAATTTCATACACGATGGTTAGTTGCTGTTGACAAGGAGATCGTTGTTTTTGGGTTATTTACAGGGTGGTAGTAGCCTAGTGGGGTAACACACTCGCCTATAAACCAGAAGACCCAGGTTCAAATCCCACTTACTACCATTGTGTCCATGAACAAGACAGGGGGGGGACTGTCCCTGTAACTACTGATTGTAAGTCGCTCTGGATACGGGTGTCTGGTAAATGCTGGAAATGTAAAAGTGAATTTATTGAATTGTGTAAGTGCAGAGCTGATCTGTGGCGGGTTTGGATTAACATGCATGCAGCAGTACATGTTGAGACTATCTTTGGAGATGAATAATCCATATGCTGATATCATCAATCGTCACCAATCAAGCTTAAACCTGTCCCTGATAGGAGGGTGGAGCTGATGGCAGTTTAGGGGGAAAACAGAACCTTTTCAATTGAAAGAATGGCACGATTCATTTGTAGTTTCAGGTACTTTTTCCCGTTCAGTGACACTGTGATGATATTCTGCAGCATATCGATATCGTGAAGCGGGATTCCCTGTGATTCCCACATCGTCTCAGTTGCATGGAGTCAATTAAAAGCGACAGTTAGCAAGTATGCTTTTTCTAAATGGAGTGTGTGTGTGTGTGTGTTTGCCTTGTGGAGCCTGGCGTCTGCAGCAGCTGTCAGGTGAAGATTTGATGGTTGAGGACAGTGACAGTGAGACAGAGAGGGGTCTGTAGAAGACGCCCCCGTCCCCCGCAGCTGTGTAAAGCTTCACCACCTGGCGGAGGAGCTCAGGACCCTCCACTCAGCACCGAAGAGTCACAGAAAAGGCTGCGTTCCATCTGCTGTGTCGTGACACACACACACACACACACACACACAGCGGTCCTGTCGTATATCTGTCACGGTGACACACACACTCACACACACTCCGGCAGGCGCTTTATGTAACCCTGCGGCAGGCCTGAACTCAGAGAGAAAACCGCCAGGGCGGCGCCCTCCTGTGAGGCTCATTGTGTGCGGGTGCGAGGCAGGCAACAGGTGCCCTCGTGCACGGATGACCCCTGACCTGCGCTCCTGTCCGTGTCCTTCCTCAGAGACAGCTGCGGGCTGCTGGAGACGCCCTGAAACGCTCACGGGAACACGTCGAACTGCAATACGTTATACTGTAGAGTGCGGTTACACCCCCAGAATATCATGTTGGTGTGCCAGTAAGTTTTCATTTGAACCCACATTTCTTTTCTTAAGTGTCCTCTGCATTTAACCATCACCCTTGGTGAGCAGTGGGCACCATGACAGGCGCCCGGGGAGCAGTGTGTGGGGACGGGACCTTCATCAAGGGGACCTCGGTGGCACCTTGGCGGATCGGGATTCGAACCGGCAACCTTGCTTATTACGGGGCCGCTTCCTTAACCGCTACATTTACAGCATTTATCAGACGCCCTTATCCAGAGCGACTTACAATCAGTATTTACAGGGACAGTCTCCCTGGAGCAATTTTAGGGTTAAGTGTCTTGCTCAGGGACATGATGGTAGTTAGTGGGGTTTGAACCTGGGTCTACTGGTTCATAGGCGAGTGTGTTACCCACTAGGCTACTACCACCACTAGGCCGCTAGGCCACCACTGGCCCATCTTTACAAACGGCCACACTCATTATTAAAACCTGAGCCTACATAAGGTCGGGTTGGGAGACACTGGCCCAGCGGGTGAGGAAACGGACCCGTAATCGGAACGGTGCCACCGAGGTCCCCGTGATGAAGGTGCCGTCCCCACACGCCTGTCATGGTGCCCACTGCTCACCAAGGGTGACGGTTAAATGCAGAGGACACGTTTCACCGCGTCACCGCGTGCTGCGCCGCAGCGTCTCACAATGACAATTTTAGGATTGACTGAAACTACTGTGAGCTTTTTATGATGTGGTGAGGAAGCTCTTCAAAAACCTTCTCCTTTTTTGCCCAAGCGGAGCGCTCTTCCTCGTCTCTCTCCCTATTTTAGTCTGTTTCCCCTCCGCACTGTTTACTCCTGTGGAAGCAGATAAAGATTCTATAAAATCGTCTTTTTTTTTTTTTTTTTTACTTTCAAGACAGAGAAAAAAAAAAAAGAAAAAGCCGCCCGAAAGAAAAAGCGCGGTGGCCCGGTTCCCAGCGGCGGAGGGGAAGACGCCGCGCAGATCCACCAGAGTGCTTTATAAGGACAGGGGAACAAGGCCCGCACTCGCTATATTTAGACAAGTGGCTCTCTCTCCCTCCCCCGGCCCTCTCCTCTCCTCTCTTCTCCTCTGCTCTACACCTCCTCTCCTCTCTTCTCCTCTGCTCTGCTCTACCCCTCCTCTCCTCTCTTCTCCTGCAGATGTAACGGCCCTGATTGCACGCTGGTGGCGTCTGGGAGTCACGCCGTGCGCGCCGGAATGATTGACAGCGTCGGTATCAGCGCGGCCCGTTATCTCCGGCGAGGGCGATCGGGGGGGGGGGAGCAGGCCGCCGCGTGACACTCCACATTTCTCCTCTTATCTGCACACTCCCCCCCACACCCGGCCTCCGCCATTCGCCGTCACGCTGACCTCCGCGACGCCAAATTAGAAAGTGGTGATTAAAACGGTGGACCTTCACGAAATCGTTATTCATTACGCGGCGAGCGAAGTGTTCCCTGCTTCCGGTGTGACGGTTTTACGCTGTATTAATATGGTTTTACGTGACATGAGCACGAACAATCCCAGTCCCGCCTGTCTTGGGCCAGCGGTGGCCTGGCGGTTAAGCAAGCGGCCCAGTAATCAGGAGGTCCCCACCGTCCCCACACGCTGCTCCCCGGGCGCCTGTCATGGCCGCCCACTGCTCACCAAGGGTGATGGGTTAAATGCAGAGGACAAATATCACTGCGTGCACCGTGTGCTGCGCTGCTGTGCATCACAAGAGACAATCACTTCACTTTTCTTTATTTAACGCCGGCCTCCTCGGTCAGGAGAAACTCCCATTTGCATCCGCCGCCGAATGCGGAGGAAGCGCAACGAGCGCTCCAACTGCCAGGCAAATGGCATGCAAATGAGACTCAAATGATGCACGTCGAGGGTCAAAGGGCGAAGGTTACAGTGGAATCACAGTGCGGGGCCGTTGACAGGGAATGCTGGGAACCTCGGCGCCCAGGATGACAAACTATGACATCACAATAGTAGAAACATTGACACGGAGCACAATGCCCCTCTGTGCCGGAGCGGCCGGGGCGCGGCAGCGGGCAGAAGCGCGGCGCGGCCTCTGGAACGCCGGGACGGAGGCGGAGTGGGACGCGACCTCGTGGAGACAGAGGCCGCTCTCTTGAGCAGGCGAACAATGGTGGCCCCAGAGCAGGGCTGCGTTTCGGAGGCGTTCGGCGAGCCTGACGTCAGGAGCCAACGAATGGCGGCAGATGGGAGTCGCTGAGCAAACAGCAGGTACAATACCGAGCCCACCTGCCCGAGAAGAACAAACAGAGCCGGGCCCTGTTCAGACCCGCGCCCATTCATCTCCCCACACGCCACCACGCCGTGTTGACAGGTCGCCGGGCCGCCCTTTTTTCACGTTTAGATTTGCCAGAGGGACATGATGCAGCTTTGGGGATTTTCGTCCATCTGTCCGTTTGTCTACATGTGCGAGGCTCTGTGATAAAAGTAGGGTGGAGAAAATGAACCTCGCCTATGAACCAGAAGACGCAGGTTCAAACCCCACTTACTACCATCGTGTCCCTGAACAAGACACTTAACCCTGAGTGTCTCCAGGGGGGGACTGTCCTTGTAAATACTGATTCTAAGTCGCTCTGGATAAGGGCCATAAAAGCAATTCACTGGTTGTTTTTTTTTGGTAAAGGTTGATATCACCTGGGGTGGGAGTAGCTGAGCTATGAACCAGAAGACCCAGGTTCAAACCCCACTTACTACCATGGGGTCCCTGAACAAGACACTTAACCCATAGTGTCTCCAGGGGGGGACTGTCCCTGTCACTACTGACTGTAAGTCGCTCTGGATAAGGGCGTCTGATAAATGCTGTAAATGTAAATGTAGAAATGAGCAGCATCACCTCATCTTCCTGGGAAGGGAACAGTGACCCCCACAGAAACGACATTTTCCCCCGAGATATGGACGTTCGTACCGCCGCTGCATTCGTTATATTCCACCAAACAAAGAACGTTCAGTGAAAACAACAAAGAAAAACGTTTGTTCCCAATTTACAAGAGATTCTTTCTCCGTCTCTTCTCGCAGCGTAACTTGCGGTGCGGCGCCTCCTAGCGGCGCGACGATATATTGTCGCATGCGATGCAGAGCGGTGCGTGATAAACAGCTCGACGCTCTCGGCGCTCTGCAGATGATGACAACTGGATAATAAGTAATTATAAGACGTTTAATTAACATAACGACGTCGTGTTGTCGCGGCGTCTCCGCGCTCCGTGCGCATTTTTACGCGCAGTTGTTATGGAGACGGCGGACATACGAGACGCGCGTAAAGCGCGCACACGCTCACGTCGGATAATAAGTAATTATAAGACGTTTAATTAACACGGCGACGTCGTGTCCTCGGGCGCATTTTTACGCGCAGTTGTTATGGAGACGGTGGACACACCAGACGCGCTCACGGCGGATACCAGGAATAAAGGAGAAGCGCCGATGCAACGACAGGAGCAGGTTATTCAATATTTCCATACATAACAACAGCGTGGTGAATTATGGCGGCCGACTCGCGACGGCTAAAAAATATTTACATTTTTTTTTTACATTTACAGCATTTTTTATCAGACGCCCTTATTCAGAGCGACTTACAATCAGTAGTTACAGGGACAGTCTCCCTGGAGACACTCAGGGTTAAGTGTCCTGCTCAGGGACACAATGGTAGTAAGTGGGATTTGAACCCGGGTCTTCTGGTTCATAGGCGAGTGTGTTACCCGCTAGGCTACTACCATCTCCTGTAACAATCAGTAGTTACAGGGACAGTCCCCCCCTGGAGACACTCAGGGTTAAGTGTCTTGCTCAGGGACTCAATAGTACTAAGTGGGGTTCGAACCTGGGTATTCTGGTTCATGCCCCAAGATATAGCAATAATAGTAAATTTATAGTAAATTTCCCACTTTCTGGACTAATAAAATCTTATCTTATCTTAATCATATTGTTAGACAAACAGATTTTAATGAGTGCACCAGTCATAATGCATCTAAATAGGCCCCATTTATTTCTCTCATTAGTGCTTAATTGCTTGTAGTAATATGTGGTCTAATTATATAAAATAGATTAGGATTATAATGGCTGTTGGGGACGGTTTCTTCAGGTTCTGTTATTCTCTGTCCGTATCAGGGGTATTATTAGAACCAGGCCATTGTTTGGTTGTCAGGCAGGTGTGTCGCCTGGACCTGCATGGTCGGTGTGAAAAGGTCTTACAGGTGTGGCCAAGGTGTCTGCTGCTTTGCAATTTGACCTTCTTACCCATCAACAGCACCAGTGACACCCATCCGGCTCCTGTTCCGAATCCGGATCCGTACGCCTGAACGGCTGCTGCATGCGGCCGAATTTCATCCCGCTCTCTCTCATAGTGGATTTGCACAACTATAATCCTTTCTATCCGTCTTATGTCTTCCCTAGATGTCCAGGCAACACGACTGACGGACTAACACCAGAAAGGAGAGGAAACATGGCCCAGAATAGCAGATGGAGCCATAGTTGAAGATGACGGTCCAGACGGAAGAAAACCACCTGCCACCTTCTGCCACCTCCGCCGGTGAGTTGGGCAAACCGGACGGCTCCCAAATCCACGTTCTCTAGTGGACGTCTGGCTCGTGGGGAAGAAGTGGAGACTCGTAATGCCCAGTGATCATTCTCCACTTCCGTAGCTCGTAGAAATAGGGTGGTGGTGGCCTAGTGGGTAACACGCTCGTCTATGAGCAAGAAGACCCAGGTTCGAACCCCACGTACTACCATCGCGTCCCTGAGCAAGACACTTAACCCTGAGTGTCTCCAGGGGGGGGACTGTCCCTGTAACTACTGATTGTAAGGGTGGTGGGGTACTGAAAGTAGGGTGGTAGTAGCCTAGTGGGTAACACGCTCGCCTATGAACCAGAAGACCCAGGTTCAAACCCCACTTACTACCATCGTGTCCCTGAGCAGGACACTTAACTGTCCCTGTAACACTGCGCTGTGTACAATTGAGTGTTTGAACGCAATGCTGAATTAAATATGAAGTGACCGGTAAGAGATTAAAGTGTTCGAATTTCATGGCGCCGCTCTCTTGATCCCCCGCGAGCAGGACAGAGATGAAGATTTTTTTTTTTTGAATGGACACGACAGCAACTGACCAGCCTGTTTTCTGCCCTTCAGCGCCACCCACAGAAGCTAAAGTGCGACGCAGCGCGCTCAGCCTTCCCGTGATAAACCTGGACAGGCACAGGACCGCCAAGGCGCTGGTGGACAACGCCGTGAAGGTGGTGCCGCTCTTCCTCACCAGGTCCTGCTCCCGCGCATCCCGCCGTAACGCGGCCTTTCTGTTTGCCAGATGCGGAAGGTCTTTTCCATCCAGGGCCCATACCCGGTAGTCCGCAGCGCCCTGAGGGACAGGGGCTGGGTGGAGCGGCGCCTGCCGCGTCCACCTCGTCTCCGGCACCGAGATGCAGACGACGACGACGGCAACGACGAAGACGACAGTGGATACGACGACGTCGGTAAGGAGAAGACCCCACTTCTCAGTTCTCGCCTCTGGTGTCCCAGTGAGTGGATTGTCCCATTTCCTTCCTCAGACGGTCCAGAGGACGTGGAAAAAGACGAACCCAACGACCTGCATGATTTGATGGTGAGGGGTCATGTTATATGGCACCAAGGCTTAAGTTTCTAACTCGGTACCAATACTGATGATGATACTACAGAGGGAGGAAAAATAAAAATAAAGAATAATAATGAAAGAAATGTATTTAAACGTTTTGGAGTCAAACTGAAGAAGCAGTCCTCACTTCTCACATGCAGAAGTGACAAACATCGTTTAATTAGATCATTATTAGACACGGAGAGAGACAGAGCCATTCTTACAATTAACAGTACCGCTTGACAGAAGCAACTCCAATAATAATCATTATAATTATTACTATCTAATTCATGCAAACGGGCTTCCTCATTCGTTTGGTTGATGTCTGAACTACTTCCAGCTTTCCTGCTTTTTTCATTTTTTTTATTAAGAATTACATTTACATTTACATTTACGGCATTTGGCAGACGCCCTTATCCAGAGCGACTTACAACGTGCTTTCAAGTTACCATCGATGAAGAGATCAATTCCGGTTCACTAGGACCCCAACTATGAATACATCTATTTAATTCACTCTGTTGTAGATTCTGTACACAAAGTTTGACAAGAAAATTACAATTTAATCTAAATATTCTTTAAAGAGGAAGGTCTTGAGCTGTCGTTTGAAGGTGCTCAGTGACTGAGCTGTTCTGACCTCGAGGGGAAGTTCATTCCACCACCGAGGGGCCAAGACGGAGAAGAGTCTAGATGAGCGTCTTCCTTTTACCTTCAGAGATGGAGGGACCAGGCGAGCAGTACTGGAGGCTCGGAGTATACGAGGTGCAGTGCGAGGTGTAATAAGGGCTGTGAGGTAGGATGGTGCTGCTCCATGTTTGGCTTTGTAGGCCAGCATCAGTATTTTGAACCTGATGCGTGCAGCTACTGGGAGCCAGTGAAGGGAACGTAGCAGAGGGGTGGTATGGGAGAATTTGGGAAGGTTGAAGATCAGTCGTGCTGCTGCATTTTGTATGAGTTGAAGAGGTCGGATGGTACATAGAGGTAGACCAGCTAGAAGGGAGTTGCAGTAGTCCAGTCGTGAGATTACTAAGGACTGAACCAGTAGTTGGGTGGCCTGGGTTGACAGATAAGGGCGGATTTGTCTGATATTGTAGAGAAGGAATCTACATGAGCGGGAAAGATTGCTGATGTGAGTTGAGAAGGAGAGTTGGTTGTCTATTGTTACGCCAAGGTTGCGGGCTGTTGCAGAAGGAGAGAGCTGCGAGTTGTCTAGGTAAATAGCAAGATCCTGATGTGGTGAAGAATCTGCTGGAATGAATATTAGTTCAGTTTTGGTGGGATTGAGTTGGAGGTGATGGGCTGCCATCCAAGACGAGATGTCTGTTAGACATGCAGAGATTTTGGAAGCAGCATGTAGATCAGAGGGAGGAAAGGAGAAGAGGAGTTGTGTGTCGTCAGCATAACAGTGGTAGGATAATCCATGTGAGGAAATGACCTCACCAAGTGATCTCGTGTAGAGGGAGAAAAGGAGAGGACCTAGCACCGAGCCTTGAGGGACACCAGTGGAGAGTCTACGTGAGGTAGAGGTGGATCCTTTCCAAGTCACTTGGTAAGATCGCTCATCAAGGTAGGAAGCAAACCACTGCCATGCTGAGCCCCGAATTCCAAGCCTCTTCAGGATTGACAAGAGAGAATTATGCGCCTCTCATGTCGCTTCATATCTGATACGTCCCCCAGCGGGGGCAATGGTGGCCTAGCGGTTAAGGAAGCGGCCCCGTAATCAGAAGGTTGCCGGTTCGAATCCCGATCCGCCAAGGTGCCACTGAGCAAAGCACCGTCCCCACACACTGCTCCCCGGGCACCTGTCATGGCCGCCCACTGCTCACCAAGGGTGATGGGTTAAATGCAGAGGACAAATTTCACTGTGTGCACCGTGTGCTGTGCTGCTGTGTATCACGTGTGACAATCACTTCACTTTACTTTATGTAAACATTGGGTCCTCCAGGTAGCCAGGGGATTGGCTGCCTGCTGAGATGCCTGTTGAAAAAAATGACTGTAGTCTGCCGGAGGTTTAAGTAATGACGCCAGTTCTGATTCATATAAAAAAAAATCGTAATTGACGATATTAATGGCATCCGTTGCATCCCAGGACATCACCGAAGTTCACTTAACAACAGCGCCATGGTTTAACATTACAAACACACTTGTGGAATATGCTGTTCTTGCAGTCCCGAATGGTCAGGAATGAGATGCCCTTCTTTTTCTGGACAACGCGCAGAGACACTGTTGACACCCGTCTTCTGAAGAAAGAACAGATGACCAATCACTTTGCGAAGGCAGGGACCTTCACCACGAAGGTCAGAGATGACGCCTGGATGGGTGAGCTGATCTTCGCCTGTGTCCTGTAAAAGCGCTGCTTTCCTTCTTTTGCAGGTGGGCTTGTGTGTGAACTTGAGAAACCTGCGATGGTTCGATGCTGCGGATCCGGACACGTTCTTCCCGCGCTGCTACAGATTAGGAGCCGAAGATGAGAAACACGCGTTCATTGGTCAGCGCTCCATTTCTGAACCTGTTTTAGAGGTCCGTCAACTACCAACCCTTCTGCATCCTTGACCTTTTCTTTGCTGATGTCCATTCTGTAGAGGACTTTAGAAGGACAGCGTGCTCAAGCCTACTCCAGTGCGTTGTGGAGCGAGGCCGAGGGGAGTGCGGGGCAGGAGAAGAAAGCGCATCTCTGGAATCGACAGAACCAGAACAACAAGGTCAGGAACGAGACATTCAGTACTTTTCACTCATGACGTCTTCATGAGTTGAGATGAAACCCTTCTGTAGGTCAGCTGTATACAGATGGTGAGCATCATGTCAAGAAGAAGAGTCACAAGGGAACTACTTATGAAGCTTCTTTGGTCTGTGCTTCTTCCCCCAGCTCAGAAGAAAGCATGGAAGCGGCAAGGCATGGTGTCCTCCAAAATCATTGAAAGTGCCCTGAAGGTCTGCCAGGACTTCCTGGACAGTTTGGACCACAGTGACATAGACATCTCCTCGGAAGCGCTACCTGCCTTGACGGAGCGACGGTGGTCAGAGCTGGTCCACGCCTACTACCTGGCGGTTCAGTAAGTGTCCTTGCTTCGAGTGGCTTGGAGGGGACATCGGGCCGTTGGTCGGGTGGCTTCCACATTTCTGTCTTCCTTCCAGCGATGGGGCTGAGGTGGAGAGCAGCGCTCAGTATGTTGACCGCTGCCAGGCCATGCTCCACAAGCTAAGACAGGTAAGTCCACAGCTGGACACCGATGGCATTCACAACATCTGGATTATCAAGCCTGGGGCCATGTCCCGTGGCAGAGGTGAGACGTTGGACCCAAACCAAATTCGGGAAACTTGGTGCAACGCGACGCCATATTGCTCTGTCATCGTTTTAGGGATCATTTGCTCCAAACGCCTGGATGAGATCTTGAGATTGGTGGACGGCGACCCATCACTGATCAAGGACAGCAAGTGGGTTGCGCAGAAGTACCTGGAGCGCCCCCTGTTGGTTCATGGCACCAAGTTTGACCTGCGGCAGTGGTTCCTGGTCACAGACTGGAACCCTCTCACGGTGTGGTTTTACGACAAATGCTACGTCCGCTTCTCTACTCAGCCTTACACAGTAGAGACGATGGACAGGTGAAGCAGGGGCAGATGCCCACCTCTTTCAACAACGTTCTTCCTCGGGTTCTCTCTTGGTTAACTTTGGTTGCTTTTTTCCGCAGTGCCGTGCATTTGTGCAACAACTCCATCCAGAAGCACTTCCAGCCCTCGCAACAGCGCCACCCCGAACTTCCACAGGACAACATATGGTCCTGCGGCCGGTTCCGTGCCTACCTGTCGGAGCGGGGCCAGGCCGCCGAGTGGGCCGGCGCGGCGCTCCCGGGAATGAAGGCTGCGGTGGTGCGCGCGCTGCAGACGGCCCAGGACCTGGTGGAGTCCCGGCGCGGCAGCTTTGAGCTCTACGGGGCCGACTTCATGCTGGGTCCAGACCTGCGGCCCTGGCTGATCGAGATCAACGCCAGCCCGACCATGGCGCCGTCCACGGCGGTGACCGCTCGTCTTTGTGCAGCAGTGCAGGAAGACACCTTGAGGGTCGTCCTGGACCGGCGGCTTGACCGAAACGCCAACACGGGAGGCTTTCAGCTCATCTATAAACAGGTGTGGTGAGCAAATTCTCGTTTTGACGGTTAAAGGTCCCCCGACATGAGTATTTCCCAGAGCCTGTCCTGCAGTGGCTAGAAATGGCGACGTTCTGCTTCACCGTTCAGAGAGCAGCAGCTCAGACGGCCGGATCTGGAATTTGTCCCCTTATGTCGTCACAAGGGGACAATTTATTTCTGGAAAAACCCCTAAGACGGATATAAAAGCAGAAATTCATGTCAGGGGACCTTTAAAAAGTCCTCCCTGATGCCCTTTGTCTCACCGCAGGCTGCAGTTGACGTGCCGCAGTATTTGGGCGTCAATCTGCTCATCGAGGGATGCCAGATACGGCGACCATGTGCTCGAAAGTCTTCTGCGGCCGCCGAGCCTCACGTTGTCCATCCAGCCTCTGTCCGCCCCCAACGCAAGCAGAAGGACGTGGGGGCGGCGAAGAAGAAGACGCCCCCAAAGAGGTGGATTAAAGCTGTCGTGAGGCAGCTCACCTTGAGCACCTCCAGGGTGCAGCCATCAGCCGTGCCACGGAGGCCTGTACAGGCCATGGAGACGTGGAGGCTTCCTGGCCAACTTACAGCGGTCCCGGCCCAGAATCTACCTCGTAGTCTAGATGTCTCCTGGCAGAAACCAGGGGCGAGGCCAGGACCGGCACGTCCAGGTGCCGAGGGCCGCCGCGGGCCGGTTCTTCCCCTGGAGGTCATTGGCCTTCAAGATTCCGAGAGAGACTCCAACGTCCTGAGCCGTTCTCCAATCGTGCCACAGACGGGCCAGAGATTACAGAACTTCTCCCGTCACCATCAGCGCAGGACAATCCGAGCTGGACGGGGCATGAATAATATCTGAGTGTGCTGGTATTAAAATGGGTTCTCTGTTACAACAAATGTATTTTGCACAGATTAAATAGCCTCTGCACCTATACCTACCAAGGCTAGACTTATTCATTTTATTATAAACTATAGTCTTCAACAGCAATTGGCTGCAATTGACATATTAGGCCTGTCCTCACCGCGACCGCAGCATTTTGTCTTCTCTCCACCACCTTAAGTTGGACAACAGGGACGTGCTGAAGTGCTGAACACTTTCTTATCCCTCACTCATGAGCATCGAGCGGCTGACGATGATCACAATCATGCACAAAGCCGCCATGAAGGTAAAAAGAGGAAAAAGCAGATTCCTCGGACATACTTCACTTGCTCTTCGTACTACAAATACGAAATGTGTTTCTTGACGGCTCCATCTTCATAACGGCTCCATCTAAGTCTCCATGAAGCAGTTTTCCCCTGCTTCAGAGAGCCTCAAATCTTCAACTTTTTGCCTCGTGTGCCATTTTTTGGTTTAGTGCATAAACTTGTGTGTGTTATTTCATAGTCCTGTGTCTATAATGTACAAAGTACATGAGTAGGTACAGCCAAAGGTTCGACTAGTAGTGTATGGAGCAAGGGAGACTTCAGAGTGGGAGGGGAGACTAGGGGCGACTACCAGTCACAGAATCACGTATTACACTCAACCTACCTTCAAAAGCTGTCTTTGTGCCTGTATTAATTGGCAACTGGGCTTTATAGGATTAATAGGCACTTTCAGTAGTTCTCCTAATTTAGTTTCTGATTCTGGGTAGAAGCAGGTATGATTTACGCAGGAAAGACGTTCTCCTTTCAGAACAACCTGTTTGTGTAAGATAAGGTAAGAAAAATTGTATTTATCCCGAGGGGCTCAGTGGGACACGGGTGGCCTAGTGGTTAAGGAAGCGGCCCCATAATCAGAAGGTTGCCGGTTCGGTTGCCGCCACTGAGCAAAGCGCCGTCCCCACACACTGCTCCCCGGGCACCTGTCATGGCCGCCCACTGCTCAAGGGTTAAATACAGAGGACAAATTTCACTGTGTCACCGTGTGCTGCGCTGCAGTGTATCACAATGACAATCACTTCACTTTTACTGTCACATTTGACATTTTCACGTTCATCAATACTGCTGCTGAGAACATCACCTACCGAATGGGGAAGAGTGTGAACGGATGTGAGCGTACGTGCGTTTTTTCCCACATGAAGACGGGTCCCTCACCCCTCTGACCTCCTTCGCGCCGGCGCTCGACGCGTCACGGTTTGACGTGCGCGTCCACGACAGTTTACGTGCGCGTCGCCGAGCTCACAGACTCTCCGCTGGGAAAAGATGGCAGCGTCCGTGTGCCGAGCCGGGAGTGCTGTGGGTCGGGCCCTCGCTAAAGCTCGCAGCGTAAGTCCGTCGTACCGGCTTAATCTGAGTCCAAACGCCGCTTTTTTTATCTGCGTGTACGGGCGTATTTCGCCTGGGTGTCCTGAATGACGCTGGCCAACGGTAGCCATGCTAGGCTAGGCTAGGCTAGGCTAGGCTAAGCTAGCGCTGTTCATAGGCAGCGCTGCAGCCGGTTAGCGTTAGCATGTCTCGGGAAGGTCAACATTTATGAAAGCCCTGCCATCTCAAATAATCGTCATCATTGTCATGTAACGTGTAGTAATGTTTATCTATGAACTTATTAATTTGTTTTCCTACCGAAAATATTGTCCGCCAGCATCAGATTTTAGCAAGGTCATTCCGACAGTGGTTTACATTTACAGCATTTACCAGACGCCCTTATCCAGAGCGACTTACAATCAGTAGTTGCAGGGACAGTCCCCCCTGGAGACACTCAGGGTTAAGTGTCTTGCTCAGGGACACCATGGTAGTAAGTGGGGTTAGAACCTGGGTCTTCTGGTTCAGAGCTCAGCTACTCCCACCCCAGCCTTTACCAAAAGGAAAACATCAAGTGAATTGCTCTTATGGCCCACGAAACGAATTGTGAGCAGTGAGTTATGGGCGGGTGTGTGCTTTGTCGTGTGCATGTCCAGCCCGTAATTCTGTCGCTGAGACGTGGCCAGGCGACGGTCACCTACGCCCAGAGTGTTTTGGGGGCTCCGGACGCTCGACTGACTTCCCTGGAGAACGGCCTCCGGGTTGCGACTGAAGAGACAGGCCAGCCTACGTGCACAGTAAGTCGGAAAGTTGCTGAAGGCCTGTGTTACACACGTCTTGCTGTTTGTGGTTTGTTAAACTTTGATTTTGTGACTTTGTCGCACAGGTTGGACTGTGGATTGGCTGCGGAAGCCGCTATGAGTCTGAAAAGAACAACGGCACCGGCTTTTTCCTGGAGCACATGGCATTCAAGGTGTCCGCACATCAGTTTCACTTGTCACCAAGTGTCACTTGTCACCGGTCCCCGTGTGACTCACGTGTCTGTTTTACAGGGAACAAAGAAGTACCCCCAAACTGCCCTGGAGCAAGAGGTGGAATCCATGGGGGCCCATCTGAACACGTACACCTCCCGCGAGCACACCGCGTACTACATGAAGACCCTGGCTAAAGACCTTCCCAAAGGTGAGTGGCAGGTGGCTGCTCCTGGGCCCAACGTGTGATCACGTCTCACGTGGTTGGTGTTCCGCACAGCCGTGGAGCTCCTGTCGGAGGTGGTGCAGAGCAGCTCTCTGAGCGAGGCGGACCTGGAGCAGCAGCGCGGCGTGGTGCTGAAGGAGCTGGAGGAGGTAGAGGGGAACCTGCAGGAAGTCTGCCTCGACCTGCTCTACACCACTGCCTTCCAGGGCACCCCGATGGGACAGAGTCCCCTGGGCCCGTCCAGCAATGCCAGGTATAAGAACCACCTTTACATTTTTATTTTGATATTATGTTTTATGTTTTCAATTTAATAATATGTTTAAAATTATTATTACTGTTTTATCAGATTTGTCGCCCTTGCCGGAGTTCATACTCACTCCAACCTATCTATCGATTAAATAATGCCTTTTTGTGACCTAAACTGGGCTCGTTTTATTACAAATGAGTACAAGAAACACAAATCTAAAGTAAGCTGTATGAGCTTCATTAATGCCTGCACAAAAACCCCCAGAGTGGTAGTAGCTTAGCGGGTAACACACTCGCCTGTGACCCAGGTTCAAATCCCACTTACTACCATTGTGTCCCTGAGCAGGACGCTTAACCTTGAGTGTCTCCAGGGGGGTACTGTCCCTGTAACTACTGATTGTAAGACGCTCTGGATAAGGACGTCTGGTAAATGCTGTAAATGTAAAGTAAGCGGTGATGAACGTTGAACTACCTTGAGAGGTTAAGTATTTTAAGTGTTTGGATGTAAATAAGCACTCGCATGTAAATTCGCAGGCAGTTGTTTATCATAATCCGCTGTGCTCAGCCAAGCAATCTAGTGATCAGAACGGTCCGTGGCCGTGTGGGATTAGAGCACGTGTCAAACTCGTCCAAGGCCGCTTTATATAGATCTATTATCATGGCCCGGCGACATGGCGCACCGATGACACGAAACCACAGATCCCATAATGCAGTGTGCACCTTGCCGCCTGCGCACGGCGCCTTTCCAGCTGCTTCACAACCTAGTTGCCGTCGACCTGGAAACGGCTCCTTTAACAGATTCGGCTGTGAGGATTGCGTTCGGCGAGGCACCCGAAGCGCTGCATTGTGGGATTTGGAGTTTGCGTGTTATCAGCGCTCCACAATAATAGATCTATATAGAGTGGCCTGTGGGCCGCAAGTTTGACATTTATGCGAAGTAGCTGACAGCCACCATTCAACTGGGGCAACGTTCTCGGTAACAGCAGTCACGTTGTCGCTGTTTTCGTCCTAAGTTGTGAATTTGTTGTAACGTTGAAACAGAAGAAGGCTGTCTTTGTGCTTGGAAGTGATGTTCGGAAGATTGTGATAGTCATTGTGAGACACTGCAGCACAGCACACGGTGAAACGTGTCCTCTGCATTTAACCATCACCCTTGGTGAGCAGTGGGCACCATGACAGGCGCCCGGGGAGCAGCTTGTGGGGACGGGACCTTCATCAAGGGGACCTCGATGGCACCTTGGCGGCTCGGGATTCGAACCGGCAACCTTCTGATTACGGGGCCGCTCCCTTAACCGGCAGCCATTTTTTAACCCAGATACAATGCTGCTGTTGTCTAGGCCCCTTTTTTTTTTTGATGGACCCAGCGGGACGTGCTTGTCTCATACTGTATCATAATTTCTGTTAGTGGAGGACTGAGTTTGTGCTCTCCCCTGTTTTTTTTTTTTTTTTTTTTTGGTGGGCGGGCCAGTGGTGGCCTAGAGTTTAAGGAAGCAGCCCTGTGATCAGAAGGTTGCCGGTTCGAATCCCGATCTGCCAAGGTGCCATCGAGGTCCCCTTGATGAAGGTCCTGTCCCCACACGCTGCTCCCCGGGCGCCTGTCATGGTGCCCACGGCTCACCAAGGGTGGTGGTTAAATACAGAGGACACGTTTCACTGTGTCACCGTGTGCTGTGCTGCAGTGTATCACAAGTGACAATCACTTCACTTTTGTTATACTTATCGTCACATGACTAGCATTTATCTCACGTCTCGTCTTCAATATTTCATCACGAATGTTGTTGACTTAAACAACACTATACGTCAGGATGGGCAGATTTGTGAGCGATAGCCGCGATAAATAAAGTATGACTCCTGGTGGTGGGTTTGTGTCTCCAGGACGTTGACCCGTCAGGACCTGGTGGAGTACATCAGCAGCCACTTCAAGGCTCCTCGCATGGTGTTGGCAGCTGCCGGCGGTGGGTCTCGCTCTCTCGCCCACTAGCTGAAGCGTTGCAGACGCTTGGCGCCGCGTTGCGCCACCTTCTGCAATCGTCTGAGTTTCTCCTTACGTTGGCCCTGCAGGCGTGCAGCATGACGAGTTGGTGGCGCTGGCCCAGAAGCACTTCAGCGGCGTCTCGTTCGAGTACGAGGCGGACGCCGTTCCCGTCCTGGCTCCCTGCCGCTTCACCGGAAGCGAGGTACGAGTCTACCGTCCTGGGGGGGGCCCCAAGCTCCCTTCCCGACCAGGGACCCAAATCTGGATTCTGTGCACACAGATCCGTTTCCGTGACGATGCCCTGCCCCTGGCGCACGTGGCCATCGCCGTAGAAGGCCCGCCTGCTACCAGCCCTGACGTCGTGCCCCTCATGGTGGCCAACAGCATCGTTGGCAGCTACGACGTGACCTACGGCGGCGGAACGGTGAGGCCGCGCGAGCGGACCGCTAATCGGTGCCCGCGTGCGCTTGATGACCTGACCCGTCTCCCCGCAGAACCTGAGCAGCCGCCTGGCCCGCCAGGCAGCCGAACTGGGCCTGTGCCACAGCTTCCAGACCTTCCTCTCCCCGTACAGCGACACCGGCCTCCTGGGGATCTACTTTGTGACCGACAGGCACAACATCGAGGACATGATGCACTGGTCCCAGAATGCCTGGTCAGTGTCCGCGGTCCGATGGTTCCGAACTCATTACAGGCTTCCCGTGTCCGTGAACAACCTGGAAATGCCAAATTCCAGGTCTTCAAAAGTTTGGAATTCCGGAAATGTGAAATCTGACCGATTCATGAATGTGTAACATGTTTTACCGGAGCTACATACTTCGAGAAAACTACTCCTTATGTGATTACATTTTGTTAGTCGCATATAGTCGCCTAACTTGGGTTTCAGAAGGACTTTTCTTCCAACCACTGTCAGACTCACCGTTGACCACACACCACACACTTCAAATACGTCACGGTAATTACCAACTGTACAGGTGTAACCCATTGCATTTTACCCATTACTTTACCCATTGCACATGTGTAGATCTCAATTGTAATTTTTTGGCGGCTATTACCTCTGTTTCTGTCCACTTTCTTGCCGTAACAAATGCAATTTCCCACTTGTGGGACTAATAAAGGTTGATCTCATCTTATTTAACTTACCAAACGTGCCAGGCAAGTGTACATTTCAAGAGATTTGGCTTGAAATGAAGAACCGTAGGTCTGGCTCAGCCCAAATGATCAAACGAAAGATGCGTGTAGAGGATGTCCGAGACGGTTCGTTCCATTCATCGGGTCCAAGCTGCCCATATTCAACGGTGACATCGTCAATCCAGTTTTGAATTCTATGGCTCCTTTTATACGCCCCTTTTCTGCTCAGCGGCCAAACGTTATATTGAACATGGAAAAGTCAGGGAAATTTTAGTCCGGCTTTGGGTCGAGGTGGGAAATGTTGCTAATGGTGTCTTTGCTGGCTTTACGCAGAGAACCATGTCGCGTGGTGCTGTGAGCGCGTTGATCCCGTATCCCAGACCTACAGCTGATGATCTGTACCCAAAACTGATGGAGCCCCCCTCCCCCCCTTCAAATTTGCACATAAATTACAAAGAACGTATGGTCGTGAAAATTGGCCTTTGAGTAATTGAAAAGTGATGGGAAATAATTTTGTAAAAATGTGTGAGAACCCTGAATTTGTGGCCCAAATTCTGCGTCTCTGCACCGTTAAGCCAGTCACTCGCCCTCCTGCTCGAATGTGACGGCGGTGTCCTGGTTTTGCAGGATGAACCTGTGCACCACGGTCACAGACAGCGACGTGGCCCGAGCCAAGAATGCACTGAAGGCCAGTCTGGTGGGACAGCTGAATGGTGAGAGGCGGCCGTGTTTCGCCAGCGCGCCGATTAATCCTGAGCGAATATAGAGTACAGCGGCTAGATCCTCTCTCTCTCTCTCTCTCTCTCTCTCTCTCTCTCTCTCTCCCCCGCCGCCAGGCACGACCCCGGTGTGTGACGACATCGGCAGGCACATTCTGCTCTACGGCCGCCGCATCCCCTTGTCTGAGTGGGACTCCAGGATCGACGTGAGTGGTTTTTTTTTTTTTTTTTTTTTTTTTTTCTTCTTTCTCCCCAAGTCCTGGTTTCGTCCCGGTTTCCCAGAATGCACCGCGTCTAAAAGTTCTCTACTTTGTTCTGCCGTAGGCCGTGACCCCCAAGGTGGTGCGCGACGTCTGCAGCAAGTACATCTACGACAAGTGTCCGGCCGTGTCCGCAGTCGGTGAGTTGTCATCTGCGCGCGGGGACGTTGTAGTTATACGTTCTGGGAATGTTAATAATAATTAATCCAAACGTGCTCCGTTTTTTGTCCCCAGGTCCCGTCGAACAGCTGCCGGACTACAACAGAGTGCGCAGTGCAATGTTCTGGCTCCGGTTCTAAACCCACCGCGCTCCTCGCTCCTCCTGTTCCCTCGCTTGCTCGTATGAATGCGAGAACATGTGTCGGTTTGTCGTGTTCAGATTTGTGTTCCACCATGAATCGTCTCCTCTTGATAAAGGTTGTAAAACAGCGTCCTGGCGTCCTGGCCGTTTTCATTCGGGTGGGGGTGCGACGCGCTGAAACCAGGGCGCCGCACGAGGCTCGCCGCGTCACGCTGTTCATCACGTGCTGTGTTTCTGTCACCGATCGTACATAACGGAAGCTCTCGCTACCAACTTCAGTAAAACGCCTCAAATATCCTGTTTGACGTTTTACTTTTTTGAAAGACATGACGAAATGTGTCCCCTGCATATTAGTGGGCAGTGTGTGGGGACGGGACCTCGGTGGCACCTCGGCACGAGTCCACTTCATTACCCGCTAGGCCCCCGCTTTTTACAATGAAGAAGTGGAAAATGGACCGTTGGTTTCATTCAGCCGTCCTCTCTGTCCCCCCTGTTGTTCGGTGTACGTGCCGTTTTTATTAGGGACTCTGTGCTTGTCGCCCGTCCATGTGTGCATGTCCTATGTGACTGGCACTATTTACACGTCCGGTTTCAACCGTCCTCTCCGCTGTGCAGGTAACAGGGAAACAAACAGGGCAGTGGTGGCCTAGCGGTTAAAGAAGCGGCCCCGTAATCAGAAGGTTGCCGGTTCGAATCCCGATCCGCCAAGGTGCCACTGAGCAAAGCACCGTCCCCACACGCTGGTCCCCGGGCGCCTGTCATGGTGCCCACTGCTCACCAAGGGTGATGGTTAAATGCAGATGGCAAATTTCACCGTGTGCACCGCGTGCTGTGCTGCTTTGTATCGCATATGACAATCACTTCACTTCTATGACATGTTCCGGCATGTTCCATATTCCTGAACACATCATTCCGTAATGAGCCGCCTGGAGGCGGGATGACGTCCTCGGCCAACGTTGCCGAGTCGTAAATATAAAAATGTGATACGCTGCTTACGTAAACGCGCCGTTTCCGGTTTACGTGGGCGGAGTCTGCGTGGCGCCGCTGAAGCACCGCGGCACCTTCGTCCTCAAAGCTCCGTGTCAAGGGAAAATTAAATGGCCAAGTTCTCTCGTCACGTTCCGACCTGTTCCGTCACACTCGCGTGAGTCTCTCTGTCCCCAGTGGGTGCCATCTTGTCCCACGCAGCAGGAGCGACGGCGGCGTCCACCTTGGCCCCGGGGCCCGACGTGCACATGCGGCCCGCGCAGTAAGGCCATCATTAGGTAGATGAAGACGATGCCTTGATGTTCAGGGCCGGAGGAGTCCGAGGGGCTCGTCTCCGCTTCCTGTGTCCACTGGGGCCGACAGTCTTGTCCCTTCGTCCTCCTCCTCGTCGTGACCTCAGATAAACGATACGACCGCAGCCCAGAGCTGTTGTGTCTTCATCTGACTGAACATGGAATACGGTCCCAATTTGAAAGGAGAAAGTCGCATCGTGTCTTTCGTCCAGCATTACGAGTGAATTATGACCCCGGCGTCTCGCGTTATGAAAGGCAATCATGCCTTCATTAAAGACGGAGAGTGGCTCTCATAAAGGATCTCGAGGCCCCCCTGTCCCCATTGTCCCAACGAGGACGCGGGGCGCAGGAACAGATTTGTAATTAGCATGACTCGACTGTCTGAATGGGGGGAGGAAATGAAGAGCGATTGGACGGGGGAGAGACGGGGACGATTAGGCGGAGGCTGGGCTCGGTCGGCGGTCCTTCATAAGGCGCGGCCGCGGAGGGAAGTCGAGAAGATCCAGCTCCTCCTCGGACCGTCCGCTGCATCCGCCGGGAAATATCTGGTGAGGGAGTCTTCTTTTATACGTTATACCTTGTCACTTTATACCATTTGCACACCTTCACCCTACAAATATTAGACATAAAAGTGTAATATTTGGTCATGTTTACAATATTTGCATATTGGTTCATTATTTACTTGCAATATTCACAATAATCTGGTCTGTAACAGTCGCTAAAAGCATTTCACTGCATATCGTACCGTGTATGACTGTGTATGTGACATCAAATTTGAATAAATATTTCGACTTTTCACTGGAAGCTACATTAGGGCTTTTGGATCAAATAAATTCTGATATTGAGTTTTATGTTTAATTGGATGACGATAGGAATATTGTTTAGATTTTAATTTGATGTGTTTGTTATTTAAATGTCCTGGTTCCTTGAGAAGTGACAATGACAGTAAATGTTCCATGTCGAGCAGCCTCTGGTCGTGGCGATGACGGGTCCGTGTTCCCACCTGCTGCTGCTGCTGCTGCTGCTCCTGCTGCCCGGCCGCGCCCGCTCTCAGCCGCTGGACGGGCGGCTGGCCGCCGGCTTCCTCCGGCAGGGCAGGGGCCTGCGTCCCGCCTCGCAGGGCTCCCGCTTCGCCCTGTCCCTCGACGTGCCCACCACACCATCCTGAGCGTCCTGATAGACCTGGCCAAGCACCACGACTTGAGGGCCAAGGCGGCCGCCAACGCGGAGCTGATGGCTCGTATCGGCAGGAGGAAGTAGGCGCTGGACCAGAGACTGAGGCAGGAAGTGAACGTATCTGCGCCCACAGATCTGTATGCAATTACATGTGTAGATGCCAATTTATCGTAGTGCACGTCGGTTCATTTTACTCTGTTCCTTTACTTAAAAGCGCGTGTTGGCCGACTGTAAAATAAAATGAAATATATTTGTGTCGTGTCTGTGCGCAGTGATGACGCCAGCGCCTTTTCATTCAAAAGCGGCGCCTGCCGACCGAGCGGAAGATCTCGCCGTAGAGATAAAGCGACAATGGGAAGCGGATATTGTCCCTTCTCTCGCGTGCAGCAGCCTCGTCTCGTTCTTATTTTTATGCACAATCTGACCTCTCTACCCCTCTTTTATACCACAAGACACAAATCCATTTTGCCAAGTATTGCATCCACATCAATCCAAGCCCACGGTAAATAGTGGACAGGACGAGTAGCCGAGACTTCCACCACGTTTAAGAAACATTTGAAAACTCGCTTGTTTAAAAAGTATTTCAAAAGTCTAACATGCACACGCACAAAAATATATATATATATTCATCTAACAGTTCCCCTGCATGTTCTATTCTTGACAAGTTGTGTCTTATCAGGACTCTGTTTTGTAACTCAATATAGAAACCGAACGAGAACTGCCGGTGTCTTCCTCTTGTAAGTCGCTTTAGATAAAAGCGTCTGCCAAGTAAAGGAAAGTAAAACAACAACAAAAAAAAAAGTGTCACTTGTGATACACAGCAGCACAGCACACGGTGCACACAGTGAAATTTGTCCTCTGCATTTAACCCATCACCTTGAGTGAGCAGTGGGCACCATGACAGGCGCCCGGGGAGCAGTGTGTGGGGACGGTGCTTTGCTCAGTGGCACCTTGGCGGATCGGGATTCGAACCGGCAACCTTCTGATTACGGGGCCGCTTCCTTAAAATATTGCGCAAATAACGTGCCCTGTGCGATAAATGTCAATATGTGTGCAAACGTGAGGACAGTAGACGTATGCAGCAATAATAAGGGCCCCCAGGGCCCCCTGTGTCCGCCTGGCTCCGGGTTGCCAGGTTCGCTGTTTTCACGCGGAAGCTCGGCGTGACGTGGACCTGCTCGGCGTGACGTGGACCTGCTCGGTGCGGGTAATGAGTGGGGGAATCTCGCTAATTCGCGGCAGGTGCGCGGCGCGGGAAAACGCGGCGGCGCTGCGGGACGCGGGGAGTCGTGGGTCTGCGGCGGACGGGACGCGACGCGACGCTTCATGTTAAGCCGACATGTGCAGGAGCTCCGTCGCCCGGGATGTAGCAGCTGGACGGAGACGTCGCGGACCCCCGGTGAGCGCCGCGACATTTTCAGCGACCCCTGCGTGCACTTTGACCTCCGACTTTTAATAGTTCCTGCCGCTCCCCGGTTTGCGTTAAAAGCCTCGGGCCCAGCGGGTGTCCCCACGCGTGTCTCTGGGACCCTAATGATGTGGTGTGTGTGTGTGTGTGTGTGTGTGTGTGTGTGTGTGTGTAAGACAGCAGGCGTCTCTCATCGTAATGCATTTTAGCGTTTTTCTCACGCTCTCCTAATCACTTCAAATGAGTCCTTTATACACCGCAGAATATAACTTGCTGCTCTCTCTGGTCTGCATGCCTGTCTGCCTCTCTCTCTCTCTCCCTCTCTGCCTGTCTGTCTGTCTGGCTCTCTCTCTCTCTCTCCCTCTCTGCCCTGTCTGTCTGTCTGGCTCTCTCTCTCTCTCTCTCTCTCTGCCTGTCTGTCTGTCTGGCTCTCTCTCTCTCTGCCTGTCTGTCTGTCTGTCTGGCTCTCTCTCTCTCTGCCTGTCTGTCTGTCTGTCTGGCTCTCTCTCTCTCTCTCTCTCTCTCTCTGCCTGTCTGTCTGTCTGGCTCGCTCGCTCTCTCGCTCTCTGTCTGTCTGTCTGGCTCGCTCGCTCTCTGCCTGTCTGTCTGTATTGGTACTCGTATTCGTTCCCGGACTCTGTATGAAGGGATGTTTTTGATGTAAATCTCTATAAAGTGTCCGCTTGCTTGCTTGATATAATCTGGTGTGGAACTCTGTGACGTGATGGGTGATAAGATGCTGACTTCAGCGATCGGGGCCATTAATTTTACACCCTGGCGCTTGGATCATGTGCTCGGCCGTTGGTTTGTCATAGTGACCTTTGACCCAGTACTGACACAACAAATAATCCCCTTCGATTCGTAATGAACGTTTTTCTGTGGAGAACCGGTCTCATCTGTTTTCTGGGATTTTTATTATAATTTTTTTTGTCTGAAGCAGGAAACGTGATCGCGCGGGAGCAGCGGAAACGCTGTTGCTCAATAACGACGTGGCCGCGCGAACACGCTGCACTTGCACTGGGTCAAAGGTGAGCGAGAGAGGGAGTGGCGTGGGGAGCGGGCGAGACAGAAAAGCGGGGCGTCAGGGCGGAGCCGCGGACTCGCCCGGACGCAGGGATCCTGAGAACAGGTATCCGGAGCTCGACGGCACGCAGGGGTCGCTGGGCCTGGACTGTTAAAGTGTGTGTGTGTGTGTGTGTGTGTGTGTGTGTGTGTGTGTGGGGTAAGGAACCACGGCAGGACGTTGACTCTCTTCTCTCTGAACCCCCAGAGCTCTTCAGCTGGATGACGATGGACTACGCCAAGAAGTCTCTCAGCATGCTGACGCCCACGTCCCTTTCAAAGTAAGATCGCCCGTTCTAGACCGGGGGCCGGGTGTGGTTCTAGACCAGGGGGGGGGGTGTGTGTGTGGTGTGTGTGTGGGTGTGTGTGTTGTGTTTTTAAGAGTCTCTCCTGTGTGTGTGTGTTTGGCAGGTGTGTGACTGCCAGCGTCTCGGCCAGCGCTTCCATGACCCAGCAGCTGTTGGGCGTGACTCCGCGCATGAGGCCGTTCCGGGTCGGGAACGCCGACCGCACCATCAAGAAGGGCATAATGGCCGACAGCCTCCGCGACCTCCTGAACAAGGTGGGTGTGGCGTTTTCGGCCCGGCGGTGACGTGAGGGACGCGGGTGGACGACTGTGCTGTTTGTTCCTGTGGTCAGGTGATGGACGGGCTGCATGTGTCCTGCGTCAGTGCCCTGGTCCTGGATGAAGACGGGACGGGGGTGGACACCGAAGAGTTCTTCCAGACCCTGAAGGACAACACCATCCTGATCGTGCTGGAGAAGGGACAGAAGTGGACGCCGCTGGAGGTCAGTGTGCGACAGGGACAGTCCCCCCCTGGAGACACTCAGGGTTTATCAGCTTTTGTGAATGATCTTTTTGCAATTTTCTTTTAATTTAAAATCCCTTTTAATTTAAAGTCCCTTTACGCATTGGAGGACGTTGAAATTTTGGAACCCGCAGAACTGCGCATTTCTAGATCTTGTGTGTTCGTCCCCTGCATCCAGACGAACATCGTAGTGCCGCAGCGCCCCGACCGGCAAGCCGGCGCGCAGGAAGGACGTGGCCAAGCTGACCTTCGACCTGTACAAGAACCACCCCAGGAGTTATTGGCTGCCTGAATGTGAAGGCCACGCTTTATGGGATCTACTCCGTGTCCTACGACCTTCGCTGCTACGAGGCCAAGAGGATGATCAAGTAAGCGCGTCATTATTATTATTATATTATTATCATTTATTTTATGTAATTTGATCGTGAAGTGGAGCGCGTCACGTTAAAGTCCGTTAAAACCCCCCTCAGGGAGGCGCTCCGGTGGACCCTGTTCACCATGCAGACCACGGGCCACGTCCTGGTGGGGACCTCGTGCTACATGCAGAAGCTGCTGGACGAGGAGGAGGCGGCGGCGGCGGAGCGCCACTGAAGGCCCCGGCGGACCAACACCTGCCCGGCCTGCTGTGGGGCAGGAGCAGCTTTTGACTGGACTTTAGAGGAAAGGGCGTGGCGGAGTGTGGGGGCGGGGTCACCCCTTTCTGGATCTGTTACCGTGCTGCTGCTGCTGCTGCTGACATGCATGAAAAGCACTTATTAGTATTATTATTATTATTATTTAGAATGTTTGAGTGCGTGTCCATTCCGAGTATTTTCTGCTACTGTCCGCACTCGCGTTCCTGTACGTTCCAGCGTCACCTCTTCTGTGTTATTCTACTTCCGTATTTTATGTTGGGCAATAAAGGACTCGTTATGGAACCTCCATCTTCCTGCGGCGGCTTTTCTGCTGCTCTGACTGGCCTGTCCGAAGCTGGGTTTTAATGACCGGGAGAACGCCGGGCGGCTTTTAGGGGAATTTCACCCCCTCGGTCCCGGCTGGAGACGGGAAAACCATGAAATGTACAACTGTTACGGGTTCAGGAGGAACTTTATAAATTCTCCTGTTTAAAGTAACAAACTCTAATGGTTATGATTCATGCTTCATTCCTGAAATAAGAAAAGATGAATATGTAGAACCCTGATTATCCAACCTTGCGTTCTCCTGCTTGGAGTCGGTATTATGAACGCGTTAGTAAACTGTTGCTGTAAAGGATGAATATGAAACTGTCGGGTTGCTATGCGGCGACGGGAATCCAAATTCCCGGTCCGGTTTAAGGAATGAGAAATCCCTGCGGCAGCGGGATGAAGGTCGTGCAGCAACCTTCCTGACCCCATGTGCAGGATTAACCCCTGACCCCGCATGAACGAGGGCGACTGGGCGGATCAGAGCTTTAGGTCAGGCCCCGTACAGGTGAGTTCACAGGAGGGAGGCGGAGCTTTAGGCTTTTAGCTAATTGCTTGTTCTCCTTTCATCCGACTTTGATTTCACGCTGGGAAGAGAAGATCCAGCCGTTCAGGTCATCAGTACGGAACGTCGAGAAGATAAACAATGTTTGAAAGGGGGAGGAGCCTGTAGGCCTGATTGACAGCTCTCACACACCCCACTTCCACTTTCCTCCTCCTGTCAATACGTCACATAATAAGAGAAGCGCGGCTGAAATAAAAACCGATGTGTCCATGTCGTGTGGTCCATTCCTGATTCTTTTGTAGTCTTTGCGCCTGCATGACATGTAACTCCACACCAACACAGGGACAGTGGTGGCCTCATAATGGGAAGGTTGCTGGTTCAAATCGCGCACGAGGTCCCCTTGATGA
This sequence comes from Denticeps clupeoides, assembly GCF_900700375.1. Lineage (NCBI taxonomy): Eukaryota > Metazoa > Chordata > Actinopteri > Clupeiformes > Denticipitidae > Denticeps > Denticeps clupeoides. Next base: position 389 of record NW_021629706.1, on the reverse strand, counting down.
AGGTACCATCCCCACATACAGCTCACCGGGCGCCCACTGCTCACCAAGGGTGACGTTAAATACAGAGGACACGTTTCACTGTGTGCGGTGTTTCACTTCACGTTCACTTCAGAATCAGAATCGTATTTATTGGCCAAGTAAGTGCAAGCACATACAAGGAATTTGATTCCGGTAGATGGTGTCTTGCAAGTACAATGTAGGAAAAAAAAATATTTTCCCTTTCGAGAAGGGAGGCAGAGTTCAGAGTGTTTGAGATGATCTCGCCCACATTCAGGGAGATGTTCCTTCCGTCCTGTAGGCCATCAGTGCTGATGATCCATCACGCTGTCAGCAGTGTGGATAGTTTTCCTTCTGGAGCTTGTTTATTATTTGTGGTGTATGTATGTATG
>NW_021629705.1:83490-161745 GCF_900700375.1 Denticeps clupeoides | reverse complement strand
AAAATTGATAATAAAATATCCCGGAAACCAAAGCAAAGAAATAAGAACATGCAGGTGAGACAGTAGCATTTACAGTAGCATTTGTCACCGTGAAGCACCCTGAAATGAGTCTTCATGTCGGCTGGTCACCACTGCCTCCTCATTCAAATGCAAATCTAATAGAAGCAAAAACAACCTAATAACAAAATATTATAATGTTTCAGAAATGTTATTGTAAGGCATTAAAGAACCAACAAAAAGGCAAAGCAGCTTTCACTGTTCATCTACTTCTGCTATGCTGAGGTCACAGAACAATTCACACACACACACACACACACACACACAAAAAAAGAATGCAAAGTTAAGATTAACGCATAAAATATTTGAAACCTCATCTTTTCTCTTTGTGCAAAGTCCATCATAAATCTGTATTTACAAATGTTTTCTGCAGTATGCTGCCATAAGCCAAGCTTCAGTATGCACAATTACTTATTAAAACGAATTATCATATCACACTTAGTGAAACAACTACTCAGTTGGGTAAATAATTACACTAATAAATGAAATGCTCGATGGAGCAAAATATCACATGGTAATTGATATGTTTAGTAATTATGATTCCTTGTGTGTCACTGGGCTAGTCAGGTGACACCTGTTTGCATTAGGTGTCACGCTGGCGAGCTGACGGGGGAAGGAAGCGCAGAGGCGGGACATGCTGGGAACGGGGTTTTATTATTAACCAATAAATACACACAAATAAACGCGGCTCAGTGGCCGAAAACAGTTTCAACAAAGGGGAGAACATAAACTTGCCCGCAGGTGTGTGGCGATTGCCAGAACTCAAAAGACTAACACGTACACCATTGCAAAGTCAAGTTCACGAAAGTCCATGAAAATGTCGGAGCTCCAGAAGGGGCGGAGCTCCAGTCCTTTATAGGCTGTCCGGATTGGGCACAGGTGATAAGACCAGGTGCCGTCATGCCTGACATTAGGGGGCTTCAAAAGTAGACTGTGTATAGACGCTGGTCCCTTGGGTAGTGGTGGCCTAGCGGTTAAGGAAGCGGCCCCGTAATCAGAAGGTTGCTGGTTCGAATCCCGATCTGCCAAGGTACCACTGAGGTGCCACTGAGCAAAGCACCGTCCCCACACACTGCTCCCCGGGCGCCTGTCATGGCTGCCCACTGCTCACTCAGATTGATGGGTTAAATGCAGAGGACAAATTTCACTGTGTGCACTGTGTGCTGTGCTGCTGTGTATCACGTGTGACAATCACTTCACTTTTTGTAAACTTCCTCCAAGACTTTGCTGTGCCTTTTCTGTTTGTTCCAACGATCAGGTTTCTTATTACTTACTTGCACTGTGATGAGCATTTGCGTTTCCTCATTCACTTCCATCCCACATGGCATTACAGTAATTAAATGATTGGCCTTAATAAATAGGTCTGTGTGCAGTTACCTATAATTACCAGATGTCTAAATAATAAATATAAAAACATGCATAAAAACTAATAAACTAATTAACTCTAATAAACTTCAAGTTTATTTGTTTATATAATATCATGTCAGTGCATCACATGTACTCACTATTATTATATAAATGTACAGGGTGGGCCATTTATATGGATACACCTTAATAAAATGGGAATCGTTGGTGACATTAACGTCCTGTTTGTGGCACATTAGTATATGTGAGGGGGCAAACTTTTCAAGATGGGGGGTGACCATAGTGGCCATTTTGAAGTCGGTCATCTTGGATCCAACTTTTGTTTTTTTTCAATGGGAAGAGGGTCATGTGACACATCAAATGTATTGGTAATTTCACAAGAAAAACAATGGTGTGCTTTTAACGTAACTTTATTCTTTCATGAGTTATTTACAAGTTTCTGACCACTTATAAAATGTGTTCAATGTCACCAACCATTCCCATTTTATTTAGGTGTATCCATATAAATGGCCCACCCTGTATAATAGAAATGATCCTTTTATATTTATTTATTTTTGTGCTTTTATTATTTATTTATATATAATTTATTTCCATTGTTTTACACATTCTGATTACAGATTAATTCTGTTGAGTTCAACATTTTATTACAGTACCATTTTACATTAAATAAATGTAAAATGGTCAGTTTTGACTTGTTTTGTGTGTGTGTGTGTGTGTGTGTGTGTGAACAGCACTATCTTCAGCTTTACATTTTTGTGTGCAGCACCATACTGAAATAAAGCTCTAGCAAACAGCACTGGTGTCTTCTGTTACATGTTGCTGCCAGAGATGACAGAGCACTTGCCTTTGCACTTGTGCAAAAAAAGGGCCCAATATGGATCCTACACAGCAGGCTCTAGACCAGCATTTCTTCTGAAGGGTTAAAAACCAATTTGTTGGACACAATTTTGTTATGCCCCACATCCACCACCACCTCTTCAAATCACCCATTTAATAAAGGAAATGCTGACAGTGGTGTTTCTCAGGCAACCAGTCTTGACGTTGCCAGCACAATGCCTTCTCAGGTGGCCAGTTTTAGGGATCAGCTAAAGAAAGGGGCTCCTGGTGAATTTCTAAGGCTTTCGCTGCAGCAAGCTAGCAATACACTGACCACAAGCCATGAAGTTGCATTTTTCTTTTTTTTTTTTTCCTTTCTCTGAACCCCTTTTCTCCAGCCAAGCCCTTTCTACCCTCACGCATTACAGCACTAAGACAGCATCCCCATAGATGAGCTATTAAAGCCCTGTTTACACAATGGAGAGCCAACTACCCATCCTGCAAAAGATTTTGCCCATCACTGATTGTACAAGCCCAACACATCCTGTGTCATCTTTAATCAGTGAAACACCACTGCAAATACTAATAACCTCGAGCTGAACAGCACCGCTCATTTTATGCACACCAGCAACCACTGAGCCAGTAGAGTGAACCGGGCAAGCGTGGGTAGGAATGCACACGTCTCAAGTCTCATCCGGGATGCAGGATTCACTCATGGGAGCAGCTCATGTCTGGTGTGGCATCCCCACCAGTTCACTTTCAACCACCATTTGTAGCCATGCACGTTTCCCAGTGCTGCAGTCACGAAGGGAGCCAGAAGGTTCATTCTGCACGTGCTGTGGTGCTCGTCCTACGGTGAGAGGAATTTCCTCTCACCGTAGTTTTAGCAAGCCTGCTTCCCATGATATTTTCACAGATTTTTATTTATGAATGATTTAATCCAATGATTTAATCTGAGACAAGTTATCGCGAGAGGGTTGACATCAGGGTCTAATTGGTGATGCTCAGTAACCATGGCGTGGAGTGTGAATTTTCCCCCACTCTGGGAAAATATTTTCATATGGCCCACTGCAGTTTCTGCTTGAGAAAAAACAAGCAGCATCTGAGCTCATGCTCCTCAAATTACTCTGTGGAGTAGGTTGCACAAACATTTTCAGTAATTTTTAATTAATTTGATAGCTACCTTGTGATTATTAGCACATCTGTTAAGTCTCTGAAATAGGCTTCTAATCATATTGCCTTGTGCAGTTTATTCTTAAGAGGTTCAAGCCAACAATCTGGTCTCACCTGCGTGAATCTAAAAACAGTGAAGGGTTTGCTGATTTGCCTAATGAGGATAACAGGATGAGTCAAAATATGCAGTGTAAGCAAGACTGACTGTTGGCGATGGCACCAAAACAAATGTCCGCTCCTTACGTGTTGCCGTGCTTCACAGTCCCTTGGTCTAGTAATAGAAAGCCCCACACCTATAGGGTCACTGCCCCCCTGCATGTGAGAGGCTCCTGGCTTGAAGAGAGCCCATCTTGCTCCTTCTGCTGCCTGGGATGCTGGACACCACAGAGGTTCCCAGGGAGGCCTGTGGAATCTGCATGTTGAAGTGGTGGGCCGTGATTGCAAATGCTGATCTGGGGGAGTTGGAGACATGCATCTGTACCCTCTGCCCAGGCCTCTTCAGAATGAGAAAAGTTGTATAATGGGGAAGACTTAATAAGGCACCATGTTCCTGACCCCTCTACAAGCCTGTTTTTCTTTTACTGGCTCAGACCGGTTCAGTCAGAGAAACAAGAACCACTGTTTTTATTTTTTTTTCAAATGCAATGATTTATACCACACTATATGGGAACATTTTTCCAGGGGCACAGACTATGTGTTCCAACACTGTAATCATCAGAAAGAGAAAAGCGCACAGCCGAAAATGAAAGTGCAGATAGCCAATCAGCAGATGCTGCTTATCCTTCTCTGGAGTCCCCAGTGCACTCAGGCTGCGCTTGTTTGCATAATGCATTTCCCACCAAGAAAAAACATCTTTTGCTCTTTCCTCATGCAGATAACAGTGCCAGTATAATGTCTCGGAGGCGGGGCTTCAGTCAGGCGGAGCAGGAGGTGTACCAGCTGGCCGTGGAGGTCGGGGATGGGGGCGAGCCACTGCTCAGCAGCACCAGCACCCTTACCCTCAGGGTCTGCCCCTGCCAGAGAGGTGGCCGGGCACGTGTCTGCCAAGCCCAGGCTTTCCTGTCTTCGGCCGGCCTCAGCACTGGAGCCCTAGTTGCCATCCTGCTATGCATAATCATCCTCCTGGGTAAGAGACAGACGTGAGAACCGATTGCATACCTGCAGCATGTGTTAAAACCACTGGTACTTCAGCTATCAGTTTCCAATTATAGAGCATGACTTCACTGCCAAAACAGTTTCTACTACTTTAATGCAGAATATCTGATTTTGCTTTGTAAAGTACAGAAGTGATGCAAGGACAACAAAACAGGGTTAAATAGGGGTTTTCTGCTTTGGGTTTTAGCCATCGTGGTGCTGTTTGTCACTCTCCGGAGCAAGAAGACCAAGAAAGAGCCGCTTATCATTTCGGAAGAGGACGTTCGGGAGAATGTTGTAACATACGACGATGAGGGAGGCGGCGAGGAAGACACAGAGGCCTTTGACATCACAGCACTGAGGAACCCTTCAGCTGTCGGGGAAATGAAGCTCCGGAGAGACGTCTTGTTCCAGGCTTGGGAAGCAGGGGCTGCTGTTGGGGCTAGCTGTGTCTCTTTGGCCCTGGCTGATGAGGATATCAATGAAATAATCAAACAGAGGGTGGCGGTGGCTGACCGGGACACCAGGGGACCCCCATATGACTCCCTGCAGACCTATGCCTACGAGGGCCATGGATCTCCCACCGGATCCATTAGCTCCCTGGATCTCCCTGCCGCCCAATCTGAGTTTGACTCCAGTGACCTGGATGAATGGGGACCGGAGGTTCACACACTGGCCAGACTCTTTCGAGAGTCAGAGTCCAAACAGTCCCAATAAATGGATGTGAGGATTTAAGAGAATCCTCACCTAACCCATTTATCCTCAATTCCAGATTGATACAAACACAAAAAAAACTCTTTTTTTAACTCTGTGAACTGTGTGGTGTGGAATTTGACTGTTCTTTTCACTGGGATCTGCAAGTGGGCAAAGTAAGATGATTTTTGGATTAAAACAAATAAATATTTAAAAAATATATGATTGATAGAGGAAACTATTTTCCCTGGTGTATATTTTATATTGCTGAATAAAGCTCATGATTCCAGATGTTATTATATTTATTGTGGTACATTTATTTCTTATTTATATGTCCTTGTTTTCAATTAAAAGGGAAATGATTTTGAATAGAACATATTACAAAATGAAAAAGGAATAGTCATTGACAACTGTTCCAGCTGTACTAAGATCATTCCAAAAGTGGTTTGTAGTACTCAATTAACCTTTTAAATTGACAGACGTCCAGATAATGGGCTTCTCTACATTTAAATTTATAATCCATTTGGAGTTGCCATGGACATTTAAAACAGTAACAATTTATGGATATGATTTTTAATCAATATTGTGTTATGTTCCATCCATTTTGATATGTAAAGTGAACATAATTTTTCTCAAGAACAAAAAACGTCACAGGGCGAAAGATTACACAGCCACGGAGCAGCGAGTGTTGTGAAAGTAGGTGAACCCAAATGCAGATACACACAATTAAGCAGGTAAGTTTGGTTTTATTATATGAACGCTTGGACACCACCAGTGGAAGGGAAGCGATAAGGCAGCTAGGAGTCAGGGTAACAGGGATCATCTCAACTTCAACCAGTCTAAACAAGTAAGCCTGAAGTCGATGGGACTCAAACAAAGCACCGATTTTCTAGTCATCGCTGATTAAAAACTGCGGGAATAAACCTTCCCGAATGTCCTCCGAATATGGATGATCTAACCTAGAAACTATTTGACATTACATTCTTTCTCTCACTTTTTACATTCAGTTATCCTTGTCTGAACAAGCTGTACAGAAGTCTCTATACATCATCCCTGTCAAAAGCCCCCCCAAAATATATAAATAATAATAATAACTTATTATAATTCTCAAGAGCACAGGGAGTTTTAATTGGATAACACCAGTATTCCATGAAAGATAATTGGATTCAAATGCTTGAGTGGGCAGCTTTTATTACTTTTCCAGGACTTATAAATCAAGTGTGAATAGTCTGTGTTGCAATCCAGTCCTGATCAACTCCCATGAAACCCTGAGCATATAAATAAAAAGAGCCTGGAGACTGCTTTAATATGCTGAGAAATGATTAGCACAATGATGACTTTTGGGAGCCTCGTAGACATGACATGAGGCTATTAAACATTTCTTATACTAAGTAAACTTTACCTTTTTAATGATGATTTGCTTCGCACTGATACCTTGGAATCTGACAGTATTTGGACAAGAATGATGCAAAGTATTGTAAGGGCTTCTCTTGAGACCGGAGTTGGTTTGTAGAAAGCTGTGCCAAAACTGGACAACTTAATCCTCGTCCAATGTGGCTGTTGTGAATATTTAATGTGCCTCACTGGCAAGTGACATTCAGAAAACTGAGAATTTGTCTTCATTAAAAAGCCCTTAAAACACTCAGCTACTTTCAGCAACTGTGCAATTTAGCTTGACCTAAACTCAGGGATCAGGAAAGTTGGCGAGTCTTCTGTCAAACAGAGTGCACAAGCAGGATGACAGGATGACAACAACAATTATTATCCTAATAATCATCAAATAATATCAAAGCACCTTGTACTCCGATTTCATATAAGAATGTGGAGGATTTCAGTTAACCCAGGCCCAAATTCAGGGTAAATGGGGAGGGTTGCTTAAGGAAGGGAATCCAGCATTAATCTTCAGCCTGGCAAATTGTCTGGACAACCAGACTGGTTTATCCGCTGTGACGACCCTTAATTGAAGGTATTCAGAAGTATTCAGCTGTGTTTTTGACATTTTTAGGGCTATATGTAGTCACATGCAGTTCTGCCAAGGCTAAATTCCACATACTGAAAAACCTGAACTAAAATGTTGAATCTGTCCCTTTGACATGGATCCTCTCTAAAATGTAATGGATGCTTCTTGAGTTGTGTGAAAAAAACAGACAGCCTGCTATCTGTAGTCCAGAACACATGCCAGCCAATGTCATGTGAAGTAAAAGTGAAGGGATTGTCATTGTGATACACTGCAGCAAAGCACACGGTGACACAACAAAATGTGTCCTCTCCTTTTAACACTAGATTTACTAAGCCTGCACAAATTCCCAGGACCTCACACCTACTGGCATCCTGCTGCGCTCCATTGTTATCTTGCTTTTGTTCTGAAAACACACCCATTACCTGTGAAGCCTGGCACATTTGCATTTGTTAGCTTAAATCAAGGCAGAATGAAACCTTCAGAAATTACCCTTGGTGAGCAGTGGGCAGCCATGAAAGGCACCCGGGGAGCAGTGTGTGGGGACGGTGCTTTGCTCAGTGGTACCTTGACGGATCGGGATTCGAACCAATAACCTTCTGATTACAGGGCCACTTCCTTAACTGCTAGGCACCCACCATTGTCTTTGATCATGTTTGTATTTGTGCGCAGCCATGCATTTGAGTGTAAATGCAACATGAATACTGGCTGGATATTTAAGAAGACCTCGGTCCATGTTTTGGGAGTTTTGGTAGGGATCTACTGCTCCCTGAGTGTTAGAGTCGCCGCCTGTGTGTTTAGCTTCGCCACTTTTTTTTGTCTCTTCTGGCTCTCCCAACCGCTGCCTAACATCTGTTTGTTTGTTCTTCTCTTGTCCCTGTTGTTTGTGATGTGTTATTCACGGATAATTAAAGAGCACTTAATTGTACCTTTAGTCATAGCCTTTTGGGTGTGTCAACACTGCTCCCTCTCCACGCCATTGTTACGTCTCCCCTAGATTGGGAAAAGTTACACAGAGTTTAGAATCATTAGATGTTATGCTAAGCAAACACACGACAGATGGGCTCAAGAATGGTCAACTGCTCCGATCTCTGGGGGGGTGCAGAGAGTTGCAGGTGCTCAGAATTCAGGTGAACAGGCTGAAAGTGTGTCAGCAACAAACATTATCCAATAATCAAACATTGATCGAAAATCGGTTTACCTGAAAAGTTTGTTTGCTAAATTTCCTAGAGTAAAAGAGACTCCTATTGTTCTATTGTTCTATTGAGCAGCAATACAATATCATCCTCCATGTGTAGACTTGGGAGAACCAATCCTGAGTTCTTAGTAGTAAATCTGTAGATAAACATGTTTTTCTAAAATTAAATTATTGCCACTTTCACATCTTAATTATTATCTGTGTGTTCTATACCTTTAGTACCCTTCCATTGCCTTTCCTGAAAAAATGGGGAAAACCTTTATTTAGATTTTTAAAACACCCTGCCAGTTGGCCCGAAAATTTAATTCAACTCTGCAATGAAGGGTGGACGTCAGAGATTGCGTTGACCTTGATAATCTGACTCCAATAATTATAAGCAATGTATTCTCTAACTAATCTGATGTTTCTAATGTATTAATGCAGTTGATTACTATTTTATGTAAAGTTATTGTATGTAAAATGTACCAATAAAACAGAAACATTAGTGAAATGGAAAAGAGATGCAAAGGAAAAGAGAGAGAAATTGCAAAGAGCCAAACTGGAGCCTGGAAACAAGAGGGAAAAGGGAATAGAGGAGCTGTGAAAAGAATCTTGTCACATAGGTCTGAAAACTAGACATTTGGCTCCCAAAAGGTTACCACAAACCAATCAGATTGTAAGTAGCTTTGGATAAAAGCGTCTGCTAAGTAAAGTAAAGATTGCCCTTTTATGTATCCGCTTTATCCAGAAAAACCTGATACAGGAATACAGTGGTCACCCCCACCCCCCTTCCCCCCAAAACTCTCCCATCTTGGCACTTCCGGCCATTTGTTGCACCCTGGTGACAGTCATTGCCCATGACGGTGAGGCCACAGCTTGGAGACAAACTGGGGGTCAAGGACTCCCATCTTGCAGCTTTTCAAATGTTTTTTATGCAGAACGTCAACCGGTTGTCCATGTTAACATGTCGGATACAATTTCTGGTGAAACCCTCTTTATTTGAGCTTGAGAACAGCACCAAAAAATACACTGTTGTGTGCATTCCCGGTGGCTGGGATTAAAAACTCTTGCACAGTGTTATACACCCCAATTCAATGGCTGTTGCATTTGAAAGACTCCTTGATGAATCTTAAATCCTGAAACTCGTCGGGCACTGGTGACAGACAAAAATAGGAAATTATCTGAAGCTAAACCACCACATAGAACAATTCTTGGGTGCTGCAACCTTTGAAGGACAGAGTATGCATTTGTTGTCCAGGGCCTTGGTTATGTTTCATTTTGGCCACCAAGAACAATTACTTATGTTTTGACATTTTGAAGAAATATAGACAAGAAGTTATGCTTCCTCCATCTCTGCAATGGTAATGACAATGATATTACACATTTAGTCTTGCTTCTGGTCTTCGGGATAGAAAGAACAAATGTATAATCATAATGGTTGCAGTCAGTAAATAAAATGTCAACCCTTTGAGAATGATTATATGCTTGCTCATTTGAATCATATAAAAAGAACACAACCAGCACCAAATGTGTAAGAACATAATATCACTGCCTACATGTATTTCTTAAACCTGAGCACTCTCTGTCTGGCTTTTTGCCCACAACCTTGTCTAGGATACGTAGGGTTAGAAAACCATTGCTCTTAATGGACTTTAGATAATATGCCCTAAAATGAAAGTTGTTTAAGTTTTGTTTGAGAGAGTGGCGATCTTCCTGGACCAAAGTTGTGCGTGCACCAGAGGTTACAAGATGCTCTTAATGCAGTAACTGTAGGCTGAGTGTAGTGCTCCCACTTTTTTTCTGACTAAGCTCTTTGAGATATAAAGCTCTTGGAACTGGCTCCTCACAGGTAAGTGAATGTTTGTTTCCATTCATCCATTTGACCAAAGCTTTACAGCCAAAGCCAAGAGCAAGGAGTTCAGCTGAGTAATCCTAAACCAGAGTGCTTCAGCGCACAAATTAAACACAGATTCGCCTTCACAAATATTAGGCCATGAAATCATGGGCCTTGCACCAGTGCTAATCCATTCAAATGTGTGTCTGGCGATTATACAGCGAAGCATATGTCATATTAGGAAGAAAGGTAAGCTTTTAAAGTGAGTATTTTCAAGATGGATTTTGAGCGGCAGAACTGAATGACAGCGGGTGGGTCATTAGAGCATGTTGGCAGACTCTGCAGAGAATTCAGGTTTGCAAAAGGTTCTCCTTTCTGGATTAACATGCAATTATATACTTAAGGCTGAGGTATACCATTATAATTATGCCACAATTAACATGCCTGGTCAGATCTACCGTGGTATGCTTTTTCATGTGCAGTGTGTTTAATTTTCAGACTCTCCCTGTATTTGCTCAGGTTTCCTCCAACTTCTCCAATTTCCTCCCACCATCCAAAGTGGGTGGCAGACTGTGAATTGTATTCTGGTATCCAGTAATCTGTGGATGTCTGTGAATCTGCAAAAAATATTGTTCTACTCTTACTATTAACAAATAAACCAGAAATATGATCCTTCGCCCAACAATTACACCAACGAAAAGCAAAGTGCTGCTTTGTTTGCAAATGATAGACAACAATCAACAATCATTTTTCTTTATGGCAATGGGCAGTGTGCTCAAAGCGAAGATGTTACACCCCCCACACTTCACAAAACCATTTTCTACCTAATTTCCCAAACAAAAAAACTCACATACAGAATGGGCTTTGACAGACCCAACAACTGACACATCTGCACACAAGGAAAAGCGCCACTAAAAAAAATTCTGGGAGAGAGAAAACAAGAAAAGAAAGAAATCTTGGGAAGGAGTGAGTCAGAGAGGGACCCCCTTAGGTAGAGTGAGCCAGCAATTGGTGTCAGTGCAGGGTTGGTATGATTTGTCCAAGAAAAAATGGTGCTATAGGTGTAGTGGTAGGAAAGTCCAAAGTGCAAAGTGATCCGCACCCTTCAAACGCAGGTGCCATGCTGTATCGTAAATAACTAAAAGCTCACTCGGGTACTGTGGGGTGAGACCATTAAGTGCTTTATAGGTCAAGAATAGGATTTTGTGGTCAAACCTAAGGTAGCCAGTGCAGTGAAGGGAAGACCTGAGTGATATGGTCATATTTTCTGGTCTAGGTAAAACTCTTGCTGCAGCATTCTAAACTAGCTGGAGTTTGCTCATGCACCTAGTAGAAACATCCAGACAGTAATGTGTTGCAGTAATCTAACCTTGATGTGATAAATAACTTTCTGCATCATGCATTGAGATTATATTTCTTATTTTTGCAATATTTCTAAGGTGAAAGAACGCTTAGTGAAATTATTTAGATGTGAAAAAATAAGGATGTGATATATAGCTTACATCTGGCTGCATAAGGCCCAATTACAAGAGCTTATCAGGATTTAACAGAAGAAGTTGGTGAGCATCCACTGTCTAATGTCCTTTAGACAATTCCTTATTCTGCTCAGCATGCTGCCTCTCATCTGGCATTGTTGAAATATACAGCTCTGTGTCGCCGGCATAGCAGTGAAAGTTAATGAACTAAAGGTAATGTGAATTAAAGGTAACATGTATAAGGAAAAAAGCAACTGACGATGGAACCTTGTGGAACAGCAAACTACCAATTTGCTATGTGAACATGAATCACCATTAATGTCCACAAAACTGATACTGATCAGTCAAATATGACCTGGACCAGGATAGAATAGCATTGTCAGTAGTGTAAAACGTTGCACTAAGGTCAAGCAAGACAAGAGGTGAGATGTGGCCCTGATCAAATGCCAACTGCAGGTCATTAACCACTTTAGTCAGTACGATGATGAGGTCTAAATCCCAACTGATAATTCATGAATGCTGTTGCTGTGTTGATATACAATTTTTCTAAAAAATTTTATATAAAAGGAGGGTGGATATTGGTCTATTGATCGATGAAGATCTGTTTTGTAATCATGGGTATGATTGACTGCTCCCTTGAACGAACTTGATACGTTGCCAGTGCTAAGCGACAAATTAATCATTTAAAGGATAGGTTTTGTAAGGTTGGTGTACATAATTGTATGCAGGAAAGCTAGACTTTAAATTTTGTTTTAAAAATGTTTTGGTCAGGCACAGTACATCAACCCCTAATCTGCAATAATTTAATTAACAATGAGCGTTTTAGATGTGAGAGATATAACATATAATAATCCTTTTCTTACATCAGAGGTGCTGGTAGTACACTCAGTAGAAATGATGCTGAAACAGACACCCACCCAGTCTGGGGAACAGACACAGTGTGGTTATTTATGTGTTATATTAATAATGTTGTTGTAGGAGCTCTTGTTTTAAAAGAGAGAGGTACAGACAGTGTCAATAGTGCACAAAGTGGGTGGCAGCTCTATCAAATGGCAGATCCTCACGCCACCTGGTCTCAGCTGTGGCGAGCCAGTCAAAAATGTTGGTTCTAAGACTCTTGATTCTTAGTTATCTAAGATTTTTAGATAACTGAGTGGCGTCCTACCAGTTTTGGGGGAACTCCCCCAGAAATGTTGGCCAGTTATTAATAAAACCCACTTTATTTTTTGGACACCACTCCAACAACCAGCGATTTATATCTAGGAGCCTGCTACCATGAAACTAGGGTAGTGGGCCAGAGAAGATTAATTATCTGATATCGTTTTCAAGTATTTATTAAATTATTTTAGTTATTTCCGACTGGAATAGTCAGATATTGTTAGTGCTAACATGAATCGATATGCCAGAATATATACGGTTATTTACTGTAGATATTTATGATATTTACAAGATCATACTGTAGTGAGGAGTCTTGTCAGAAAGGCTAAGTTGTAACGATGCTCACAGACCAGACAGGGCTCAGCTGAGAGGGTGAGTCAGATGAGTAAAATACAAAGACCTGCCTGACCCATTTCCGTCATTCTATGGAGCCCCTGGCATTATAACTATAGCGTATTTGAGATTAAAAGCAGAAATGGGATGAGGCTTGCATCTCACATGAAAAGCACTTGGTTTCTACCATACTGCAACACTGCTTTCATTTTATTCAGTAAACATTCTGACAAAGTGGATGAGACTTCTTTTCTGGCAGTGAAAGACCTGCAAAACAAAAATGTCTCTGGAACTGTGTCATTATGTACTATGTGAGAACTATCTGTTCTCTCTATATATTTTAATATTGAGACAGCTTATATTTAGATGTTATTTAAATATGTGTATATATAGATGAGTCTAGAGTCATAGGAAATGACAAATAGTTAAAAGAATTAAATAAAGAAGTAAATAAAAATTGTGAACATAATGAACTGTAACAAAATCAAATTTCCACAGTCAAAACTTTTCAATTCTTAGTCATACAATTATAATTGTTCCAATTTACTTTTCACATTATGATAATTAAACAACTTGGGGAACACTCCAAAATGATCTTCTGGTCTGCTTGTAACAGCACTTTGAATTTTACACAACCAGATCTGACGCTGCTAGACATGGTAGATGGGTATTTAACTAGCGGGTGATCAAGTAGTCCACCAGTGCTAGGCACCTTATGGGTAGTAGAAGCCTTGTGGGTAACACGATCGCTTATGAACCAGAAGACCTACGTTCAAACCCACTTACTACCATTGGGTCCCTGAGCAAGACACCATACAATCTTTCTGCATCCCCCTACCAACCATGGTGGGCTCAGATAATCTTGTTTAAATGTTTAAAATATAGGTAGAATTCTATACTATATAGTACAGCAAGATAACATTAGGAGCAGACCCGCACATGCACATTAAACTATTGTTTCAATCAAAGATAGTAAAATAAGTCAAATTAAATAGAAGATACCATCTAACATATTGACAAGTAAATAAAGTAAGCAGTGATAAAAGTTCTGGTAAGATGAACAAAAAAGATGTGTGCGATATTGCAGAACTGTTATTAGTTTTGCAACTGCTGATAATATACAATAACAATAGAATACAATAATATAATTTTGATTTTAATACCAGTACAGTACGTCCATCTTATATTAATTATTCATGTCAAATGTATAGCTCATGTCATTATAGTACAACCTTACTAAAAATACATTTAATACATTTTACGAAAAACATATCAAGAATGTTATATGGTTGGTGCAAGCACACAGTCAACAGTACCTTAATGGACTAATTAACTCATTATACTTACTTGGGGCTGTTCATCTGTTCAGAAGTGACGGTGTTTGGATCTGATTCTGTGGCTACTGAGTCTACAGACTATGGAAAAAAATTCTGTGGGCAGTTAATCTCCCACCCGACCTTCTTACTCAGCATTACACATTTCATGGGTCCCTCGCTTTTTCCATTGACCCCCCCACTGTTGTATTACCACTTGTCACGGGTGGGCTGGACATGGCATGAAGGAGGACGCATTCGCACGATCACAGGACAGGGGTTTAATACAAACTTCACAAGACAGGGGAACATGAACATGCACAATGACCCGACGGCGAATAGACACGAACAGGATAGTTTTATACAATTATATAAATAGACAGCAGGTGAACACGATCAGGGAACATTACACAGGACTAACATGAAACTCCGGTCCGGACTCCAGATCCGGAGAAACCCCTGCCGGTCCGGATCATGACACCACTACATCATTGTACTACAGTATCATGTTCACTCTGCTGATACATTTATGCTTGTGTTTGTGTACTGTAGTTGTACTTCATTTAGCATTTTTTCAGTACAGTGTCAGCACAGTGTCATCGGTACAGCTACATTTGTGTCTTTTTTTTTGTTATATAGAACATGTTAAGAGTTATAGTTTGTGCATTTCCAGTATTTTGCATCATTTTATTACAGTGCATCTGGAAAGTATTCACTTTTTTCACATTTTGTCATGTTACAGCCTTATTACAAATATATTTGAATGCATTTTTTTTTTCTTAATCCTACACACAACAGCCCATAATGACAACATTAGTGGTACCAAGTGTGGTAGGTAGGCTCTGGAACTGTCAATCCGCTGTTAAAAAAGCTGACTTTATCTCTGGTCTCACTATTCTCCACTCCCTAGATTTCCTGGCTCTAACAGAGACCTGGATATCCCCTCAGAACACAGCTACACCTGCTGCCCCTCTTCTGCCTACACGTTCTCCCTCACTCCTAGAAAAACTGGGAGAGGAGGGGGTACTGGCCTTTTAATATCAAGAAATTGGTCCTTCACACCAATGCCTCTCCCACATCTCTTCTTTCGAATTCCATGCAGTCTCAGTTTCTTCTCCTGTGAACATCCTTCTCATTGTCTTATATTGTCCTCCAGGGCCACTTGGGACCTTTTATAGATGAATTGGACACTCTCCTCAGCATTTTCTCTCTCCTTGGTGGCTTCAACCTTCCATCAGCCAAACTCCATTCATCCTGCCTTCTTCCCCTTCTCCACTCTTTTTCCTTGACCAACAGCAACATCTCACACAAAGGAGGGAATGTCCTTCTAACTCTCTCCTCACCTCACTTTCCCTTTCCATGGATCAACTCTGTCCTCTATCAACAAAACCCAAAAAGACTTCTCCCCCTGCACCCTGGCTCCGATACATTGCGCAGCAATCGAAGAGTTCTTCGAGCAGCGGAGAGAAAATACAAGAAATCTCAACTTGACTCAGACCTACTGTATTACCAGAATCTTCTGTGCAAATTTTCCACTAACCTCACTTCTGCTAAGACTGCTTTCTACAAAACAAAACTAGAAACCTCTGCCCACAACCCTCAAAAACTCCACAACATCTTCTTATCCCTACTCAACCCTCTGACTCCCACTGCCCCGTCTTCCCTAACAGCCAGTGATTTTGCCAACTTCTTCACATTGAAAAAATGGAAGACAAAATCTGAGACATTTTCCACCACAAATCCTACTACTCCTACACTGCTCTAAATCAATTTTCTAAACTCACATCTGATGAAATCATTCAGATCATATCTACAGGCAACCCAACCACCTGTCCACTAGATCCAATCCCTTATGCAATGCTTCAAACTATCTCCCTGACCTCATTCCTTTCATTTCTTATATTATAAACAGCTCAATGTCATCTGGCCATGTACCATCCGCCTTAAAACAGCCAGGGTTCTTCCAATCCTAAAGAAACCCACTGCTGATCCTACAGACATTAACAATTACAGACCAGTTTCCCTCCTCTCATTTCTATCCAAAATCCTTGAGCGCTGAGTCTACAATCAGCTATCACTTCATCTATCACAGAACAACCTCCTGGATCCTAACCAGTCTGGCTTCAGAACAGCTCATTCTACTGAGACGGCCCTTCTGGCTATTACTAAGCAGCTACATGCGGCCAGATTGGCAAAACTGTCATCTGTACTTATTCTCCTCGACCTCTCTGCAGCATTTAACACCGTTAACCACAAGACTCTCTTGTCAATCCTGAAGAGGCTTGGAATTCAGGGCTCAGCATGGCAGTGGTTTGCTTCCTACCTTGATGGGCGATCTTACCAAGTGACTTGGAAAAGATCCACCTCTACCTCACGTAGACTCTCCACTGGGGTCCCTCAAGGCTCGGTGCTAGGTCCTCCTCTTCTCCGTCTTGGCCCCTCGGTGGTGGAATGAACTTCCCCTCGAGGTCAGAACAGCTCAGTCACTGAGTATTTTCAAACGACAGCTCAAGACCTTCCTCTTTAAAGAATATCTAGATTAACGTGTAACTTTGTTATTGTCGAACTTGTGTACAGAATCTACAACAGAGTGAATATTCATAGTTGGGGATCCTAGTGAGCCGGAATTGTGGTAACTTGAAAGCACGTTGTAAGTCGCTCTGGATAAGGGCGTCTGCCAAATGCCGTAAATGTAAATGTAAATATAAACATGAAAAAAATATTATTTGAGGTTTGGCAAATTGATTTAAAAAAAATGAGAAAGAACATGTATATAAGTATTCACAGCCTTTGCTGCACCTTTCCTAGGCCGGTTTCACACATTCCTCTGTCACGATTGGGTGCACCTGGAGACGCACCAATCTTCATGACAGCACTATGTGTTTTTGGTGTCACTCATTGGCTCCAGTCACATAAAATTAAACTCATACCTGTTATGAGAAGAGGATGTAAAAGCCAGAACCCTAAACCATAGCAAGATGAAAAGTCTCCAAACAGAATACAAAAGGGAAGGTTATGGGCCACTCAGGGAGTCTCTGCATTCAATCTCTCCCACAATGGTTATTTAGAATTCTGCAACCAGTCTTTTTATCCAGTGATGTGTGTAACATCGGCTTGCTATGTTGGATTGATTTTGATCTTGACCTATGACAATGTGTAAGACCTCATGTTTGGACAATTAGGAATTATATTTATCATATCGGTAAAAAGATTTTGTATCATAATGTGAATATTGATATATTTAATCTCAGGTCTTAAAATAGAAGATCCTTTTAACTAAAGTTGTTGGTTATAGTGGAAACTTTCTAGTAATATGGCCACAAGATGTGAACCATAACTATCCGGTATGTGATCAGCCTTTTGTAAGATGGTGCAAATCCACAGGGTAATGAGTTCTGTTATTAATCAAATTTGGCCACTGTTTATTGATTGGACTTGGTAACGCTGATACAAATTCACAGTGTCTTTAGTACCTTTTAAATCATCCATTCCCTATTGTCTTTCGTCTACATTTATGGCATTTATCAGACGCCCTTATCCAGAGCGACTAGTTACAGGGGACAGTCCCCCTGGAGCAATTTAGGGTTAAGTGTCTTGCTCAGGGACACAATGGTAGTAAGTGGGATTTGAACCTGGGTCTTCTGGTTCACAGGCGAGTGTGTTACCCACTAGGCTACTACCACCCTATCGTCTATTTATCTATTTGAGTGAATTACCTGACTAGCTATATTTGAGTCAAATTGGAGTTTCTTGTCTTGTGTCTGATTACAGCTGAAGCAAATAGTCTAATTAATAATAAATGTAAATAAGTATTCATCACAAAGTGCACTATGATGTAAACATTTTTTACAACCTCTATACAGAACCCTTACAGTATGAACATAACAGCTTCAGCAACTTCCCATTACTGTTCCTGGATAGTGTTTTAATTAAGATCAGGCAATTAATCACCAATATGGAAGTTGCAGTTGAAAGCACCGAATGCAGGAATAAAAACATTCTGTCTGGGAGGGAACTCCAGGTACGATACTAAGAACTTCAGCCTGAACCTTCTCCTGTTTAATGCAAAATATGTTTCATATGCAAAAGTTTTGAAAACAGTGCCAGCTCTGCATATATTTTTTATTCATTGGTGTCTATTTGAGGTGACATCTGTCACATTTTCATATTCCCCGGAGAACAGAAAATAATGAAGTGGCATTCACATCAGCCTGATAATCAGTCATAATTGGCACACAAAATTTCCTGATTGTTCAGCTTATATGGCAAAATGTTATCGTCTTAGAAAAGAAGAAATAAATGGCATTTATTAAATGGTGAGTGTAGATAGTGAGTTATGAAGGCATCCTTGGTGATGAATTGTGATTACAATGGATTCCCTTATGACTCCTCAAAAATATCAAAGATTTCTGTAGTCTGGGCTTCAAGCATTCTAATCAGTGGTCACAGTCTGAATTGAGTATAGAGGACACTCATTCCTCGATTTCCACAGGGGGATTGATTCCAGGACACCCCCCTCCACGAATACTAAATTGCATGAATCTTTAGATTTCTTATTATATGTAAATGCCATATAGATCACACCGTTAAAGGAATATTATCCTTTATCTGTTTATTTACTGGTATATTCTAAGGACCATCTACATAGTCAGTGGATTCTAAAGACTAACTACATATACATTTATGATGTACTGACCACCATGATGTTCTTTGTTATTAGAAATATTAAATGTGTGAGAACTCACTGCTTATTATGCAGCACAAGTAGAGGAAACACTGAGAGTCAATTCTCACTTCAACATCAGTGTCATATCAGATTTGGGCTGTTTGTATTTGCTCCCTTTTCTCCTCTAAATCAAATCCTTTTCGCATATAAACATCTTGACAGCCTTGAAACTTTGTAGGGTACTTCTGCATGACCTATATCCTGTCTTAGACAACTGAGATAATGCAATGTGTGATTTTGTCATTAATACAGTATGGGGATGTTATTGTTTGAATTAAATGTCTTGAGTTTCATTTGATCGCCAACTTGTCTGGTTCAGTTCAGTAGCATTACAAATCCTCAGCATTGTGAAGTATTCTATGGAAACCATGGCCTTCTAATGAACTTTATGCAAAGACTTATAGTTTAATGACAGAATCAGTAGCAAAAAAATAGAAATATTTAATTAAAGTATTAGCTGCAGAAGAGAGGAGAAGCCTAGATTTGAAGAGATGTGTTGATGTGAGGGACAATGCGGGAACACTGTAATTCATCCTACATAATACCAGATAATCTAATGCCGACTTTCATTAGTTCAGTAAACCATGACTCAACATCAACTGGATATTTGTATGTTTTTATGTACTTGGAGGTGACACACAAAAAAAAGGGGAGGTTAGTGTCATCAGGGAGTGAGAAGTTGTGAAGTGTATTCAATCCCTGTTTCCATTTCTCTTGTGCCAGATCAGGGTTCAAGCACATTGAGGCTCTATGAGCAATAGGAGAGAGGGATTGGGGAAGGCTAAACACATGGTTAAGGATAGGTCAGGACACTGGCGTAAAGTTGCTAGTTGCAGGCTGTGGGTTATCCTGCATGGAGAAATGATGTATAAACAAACTGGGGTAATGGGAAGTTTTTTTTATTGTTTATCAGGCATATGTTGTGCTGATGACAAGGTATAAGGTGGGAGACCTATTCACATTTGTTTCACATTCTTTCATTTGTAAAATAAAAGTGCTTCACATTTAAACCATAAAAACCATATGAAATAATGAAATAAAAATCATTAGGAAAACCTGGAATACAAAAGTTGTGCCCACTTGCATTATGAATTGGAACCATGATAATAAAATAATGTCTTGAATCAGCTGATTTGTTTGCATGATAAAGAGTTTGCTGAACCGTACAGGAGCTGCGGAGGTGGGTCCAGCAGCCACTAGGCTGATGTTGGTCGTCAGTGCTGAAATTTGACAATCACTCTCCCTGGTGCTGCCGAGTCCCAGAGGTAGTCTGTCTCACTGCTGGAGCAGTACTGTGGGGTGTCTGGCAAGTACTGTCACAGTCCACAGTCCTTCTCACCCTGCTCTTGGTGTCCTTGGCACAGGCCATCCACTTGGGGGATTATCTATAACAAGGTGAGGGACATAAGATATTCAGCAGCCATATTGTTCATTGCAAGCTCATTGTTGTTTGCTGCAAGCCTTTTACCTGAGTAAAAGTTTCATTTTGACAACTTTGTTCTTTGACCATGCTCCACGTCTCTCCTGTCTGCTGCACCATAATCGTCTCAATCCTGATTCTCCAGTCCTCCCAGTCCAACCTCAGTATCCATAGGTCAATAGCAGGTTTTTCTTTCCAGAAGAATATATATCCTTCCATTTCCTCCATCAGATGTCCTTCTTCTGCCACTCTGGTTTATCTCTCTGCTGCTCACAGGAATGTACACATTCCAGGCACCTAAATGCAATTCATAATTGTGGAGGAGATCTTGCTGTATGCATGAGTCCAACCAGAAAGCTGATGAGGCAGACAATTTTAGGGCACTTTTAGTGAACTTGAAAATCTTCCTTGTATAAAGGTACAGGATAAATCTCCTGTCTCGATCTTGGAGTCAGACCGCTCAAACTGTGTGCCAGGATGTGACTAGGAGCTTCCAAAATTTTCATATAAAGCTGCCCTGCTCGTGTCTGTTCTCCGTCGGGTCTTTGTTATGTTACATGTTCACCAGATGTCTCCCCTGTCCTGTTCATCACAAATTAAAACCTCTGTATCATGACGTCATGTGAATGCGTCCTTCTCGTCTAGTTTGTCACCGTCTCAGTTCACCTGCCTCGTCATGCCAGATGGTTGTGACAGAAAGACGTGACCACATCTGGACGCAGCCGACGCCGTCCCGCTGAGATCCAAGGTGCCGCGACTCGCTGGGTGGACGACGACAGCCGCCTTGTCCCTGGTGTTACGAACCGGTCTAGGGGCTCTGGCCCGTAACAAAAGAAAGGACACAAACGTAAACCTACTATGACGAAACGGATAATTTTAACAAGTATTTTATTAACTACTAAATATATAAATAAAGAAGAAATACATACAAACGAATTACAACGAATAACAGCAAACAAAACAGGAAAACAGAGAAAAACAAACACCGAAGCAGGCCGACACAACAAGTTGCGTCGCCTCCTAGGGGAAGCGCAGGGGAAACCGGAAGTGATGTCAAAGGGAAATGGTAGGAAGGCGGGTGGGTGGATGGCACGGCAAGCGCAGCCCCGTAAAAGGAGACTGAGGCTCCTTTTATTCTGTCTGTCCCACAGCAGGTACAGGTGGACTCAATTTACAATCACCAGGCACCTGCAAACAGCACAAAACACAGAACAAAACACACCCCAAAATACCAGGACGTAACACCCCCACCACTAAAAACATTAAAGTTTGGAGGCAGCAAGAACTGGAGAAACTACAAAGCAATGGCTTTGGCATGTGCAAATGCCCTGTCCTGGCAATCTGCAGACCAAACAAAGACAGTGTTTTTACGGAGCAGATTCGTGCAGTGGCAACACTACATCAGAGAAGTTTTTACAAAAAAATACGGGTAGTACCCAATCATCCCAAGGACCTACGCAGCTCTCGCTGAGTGGTTGGTACGGGAAAGTCAAAGATGGCTACTTACTTTAGCTGCAAGGGGACGAACTTGTCCCTGACCAACTTGTTTACCCAAATAACTCACAGTCGCTTTCGCAAACTCACACTTCGCCAAGTTTAGGGTGAGCGAAGCTTTACACAAGCGGTCAAACACAGTGTGGAGTGACTGCACATGGTCAGACCAGGTAGACGAATGAATGACTACATCATCGAGGTACGCCTCACAATTTGGCACTCCTGCCAACACTGTAGTCATAAGACGCTGAAAGGTTGCTGGTGCATTCCGCAACCCGAATGCCATTACAGAATACTGCATAAAACTATCTGGCGTCACGAATGCTGAGACCTCAGCAGCTCTAGGTGTCAGTGGCACCTGCCAATAGCCTTTCAACAAGTCCAGCTTACTGACAAAGCTAGCTGAGCCCACACGGTCGACGCAATCCTCCATACGAGGCAGTGGAAACGAGTCAGGTCGTGTGACTGCATTCACTTTACGATAGTCAGTGCAGAACCGATGAGTTCCATCTGGTTTAGGAACCAGAATGCACGGAGAACTCCAGGCACTAGAACTGGGCACTGCTAATCCATAATCAGCAAGATAGGCCACCTCAGCTGCCATCGCAGCCCTCCTTGTGGGATTGAGGCGGTATGCATGCTGCTTTATGGGAGCATGGTCACCCACGTCAATGTCATGGCACAGGACATTACAACAAGATGGCACATCTGAAAACAAAGAAGGAAAGAGGCCTATTACATTTTTAATCTCACAAGCATGCTGATCAGAGAGATGTGACAGAAACGAGTCCAGATCAGACATGATCTCAGAATTCTGGAGACGGGCACAAGTCACAGGAACGTCTCGCAGAGTAAGGCCGTCCTCCTCAGGACTGTAACAGGGAATCACCGCAGTGGATATGGCTGCGACTGGAACGGCTCCAGCAGCTACTTTCTCCACATCCCTGGTAACATAAGACTTGAGCATATTAATGTGACACACTCTAGTTTTACGCCGTCTATCAGGCGTACGAATGACATAATCTGTTTCACTCAGTTTAGACACAACTTCATAAGGGCCAGAAAACCTTGCTTGTAACGCAGATCCTACAACAGGCAAGAGCACAAGCACTTTTTCACCAGGCTGGAACTCCCGACTCACAGCCTTACGATCATAACGCCCCTTCATCTTTAACTGAGATTTTACTAAAGCGTTGCGTGCACACTCACATGCTCGATGCAAACGCTCACGAAATGAACTCACAAAATCAAGAATGTTCTGTGGATTATCTTTGCCGTGAGATCCCCACTTCTCACGCAAAAGTTTCAATGGGCCCCGGATGGTGTGGCCAAAGATCAAATCCGCAGGACTAAAACCAAGTGACTCTTGGGGTGTTTCACGAACAGCGAACAATAAGAGTGGCAACCCATCATCCCACTCGTTAGTGTCATCACTGTACGTACGAAACATGGTCTTCAGCGTCTGATGAAATCTTTCCAAGGCTCCTTGAGACTCTGGATGATAAGCACTAGACACCACATGCTTAATGGACAACTCACTCAACACTTCCTTAAACAGGCGTGATAGAAAGTTAGAGCCCTGATCTATCTGTACTACCTTTGGCAGTCCAAACGTAGAAAAGAACCGGATCAGTGCACGTAAAACAGGTTTAGCTTTGAGTGAACGTAATGGGACGGCTTCAGGATAGCGTGTTGCAGCACACATAATAGTCAGCAAATATCGATGCCCAGACTTTGTCGTAGGCAATGGGCCTACACAATCTAAAATAATTCTCTCAAATGGCTCAGAAATTACTGGGATGGGACGGAGCGGAGCAGGGGGAATCACCTGATTTGGTTTTCCTGCTATTTGACAGCGATGGCATGACCGGCAGTATTTAACCACATCAGATTTTAAACCTGGCCAAAAGAAGTGACGTAAAATACGGTGGTATGTCTTATTTACCCCCAAATGACCAGCAAAGTCATGGTCGTGCCCGACGGCCAGTACCTGACCTCTAAATTTAGCAGGAACCACAAGCTGAATAACCGCATTCCACCCCAAATCTTCACTGTGTGGTGGAATCCACTTCCGCATTAAAAATCCATCTTCCCAGTAAAATGACGATGATGTGTTAACTACACCTCCTTCTCTGGCAGCAGTACGGCACCAGGCCAGAGAAGGATCATTCTTCTGTTCATCAGCAATCATCTTTTTATCTACGCTCAGCCACACGTCATCAGCAGCTGCAGCATCACCGCATGTGGACATCTCCTCAGATACATGCGCAGAAATCACAGGCGAAGGGTCGAACGACATAAAAGTATCAGATAACCCAACTTCATCTTGATACCTACGAGCTTGCGCTCGCGTAACAACACACGCAGGGTAGACTGAAGCCAGACTTGAGTCCACATCCATAACCAACATCGGTACGTCTACAACCTCCGGAACTGGAAGGACTTTTCCTCCAGCGACATCATTTCCCAAAAGAAAGGAAACCCCTTTCACTGGAAGCTGAGAACAAACCGCAATCCTAAAAACACCCGAGACCAATTCACTTTTTAAGTGCAGAGTGTGCAATGGGACTCTCGCGAACCCCATTTCAATTCCCTGCACCAGCACATCGGAATCACAACAACTCTCCGTAGAGAATGGGAGAACCGAATCTAAAACGAACGATTGTGCAGCACCAGTATCACGCAGAATTTTAATAGCAACATCATCTTCCACACGACCAGTAAGAGACACCGTTCCATTTAATATAAATGGCTCATAGCCAGGATCAACCTCATCGATAATGTTCTCCGAAGTGAACGTGTGCACCAGCCCAACTTTCTTTGGGAGTGATTTGGACGATGCTAGATTCTTTTTCTGCAACTGAGGACATGAAGCAATTAAATGACCCAGCTCATGACAATAAAAACACCCACGAGGGTCTTTGGGGGGTGAAGATTTTCTGGAATTCCTCCAGCTCTGTTTCGGGCTGGAAGGTGGCGAACGAATGCATCGTGAGGGAGACGAAGAGAACGGGACAAAGACATTTTTATGTGTCAGAGCATACTGATCAGCACAAACAGCAGCTTGAGCCAAGGTGGTAACCTGTCTATCATGCAGATAGGTAGCGACAGCATCAGGAACACAGTTTTTAAACTCCTCCAACAGTACTAACTCTCTCAACTGTTCGCGGGATGTAACGTGCTCTGATGTACACCAGCGGTCGAACAGGTTCTCCTTCTCACGTGCAAATTCAACATATGTAATTCGGTCAGTTTTACTCAGTCGACGGAATTTTTGTCTGTATGCTTCAGGTACTAGTTCATATGCGTTTAAAATCGCAGTTTTAACAGTACTGTAGTCTGAACTCTGCTCAACTGTGAGGGCAGAGTAAACTTCCTGAGCTTTACCAGACAACACACACTGTAATAAAAGACTCCAGACAGAAGTTGGCCATTTTAATGTAATGGCAACTCTCTCAAAATGACTAAAATACTTCTCGACCTCTCGTTCGTTGAACGGAGGGACGAGACGAATATTACGGGACACATCAAACCCATAATCACCTGGATCAGAAGAAGTCTGGTCCACCGGAGGGACGTGAGGAGGAGACACAGAGCCAGGAGGTAACAGCGACACGGGAGGAACAGAGGCCACCGCCGGAACTACGGCGTCTTTTCTAGCGGACAATTCTAATTCTAATTTCTTTAAAACAAAATCCCGCTCTTCCCTTTCGCGCTGACTTTCATATTCCCGGTTCCGCTCTCTCTCGCGTTCCTCACACTCGAGTCGTTTTACTTCTAATTCGATTTCCATTTTACGAATCTGCAACTCCTTCTCAATTTCCTTCTCCCGCACAGCACGGCTGTCACGTTCAGATCTCCACTTCGCTGCTTCGTATTGCATCTGCCGCTCCCGAAAAGAATATTCGCGCATCTTTAATTCCGTTTCAGAGACGCTACCGGCTGCAGATTGCGGGGACGCCGGACCCTCGGTCCGCGCCGCAAGTACATTACTGCCCAATAAAGCGCGTTCTACGGCTTTAAAAAGAGATTCCTTCAACTTTTTATCTTCGCTTGTTAATTCAATCGCGTAGTTTTCTGCAATGTACAACAAATTGTCTTTAGTTCAACGCGACAGGAGTTCGTACGAAGGGCTCTGAATAAACTCGTCTGCCAACGACATGTTGCCAAGAGACACGAGATGCAGCACCACAAAAAAAATCCGACTGCGAACGGAGCGAAACGTGCGATTTCTCCACCGCAACAACGTATTCGTGAGGGAACTCTGATCCCTAAACCTGCCTAACTCTCCCACTAAATAAACCTTCGCTTCTTCAAAGAGCGTTACCAATTGAAGGTTCGTGGTCAGTCAGGAGACAAACCGCGAAGCTCCTCCCGGGGTTGCTCTTCAAAACACCACCCAAATAAAATCCCCAAACACAAACCAACAAAACAACAAATGCGCTCCGATGGAGGGATTACGAAAATCCGGCTGGAGACGCCTAACTTACCAGAGTTCCAAACGAACGTCGAACGCGAGTCTTCCCCAAAAATACAGATGTCCCGAAGATAAATCAAATTTGTCCTGAGAAAAAAAAAACAGAACAAATCCCGGACGAGCCCCCAATTTTGTTACGAACCAGTCTAGGGGATCCGGCCCGTAACAAAAGAAAGGACACAAACGTAAACCTACTAAGACGAAACGGATAGTTTTAACAAGTATTTTATTAACTACTAAATATATAAATAAAGGAGAAATACATACAAAACGAATTACAACGAATAACAGCAAACAAAACAGGAAAACAGAGAAAAACAGACAAACACCGAAGCAGGCCGACACAACAAGTTGCGTCGCCTCCTAGGGGAAGCGCAGGGGAAACCGGAAGTGATGTCAAAGGGAAAGGGTAGGAAGGCAGGTGGGTGGATGGCACGGCAAGCGCAGCCCCGAAAAAGGAGACTGAGGCTCCTTTTATTCTGTCTGTCCCACAGCAGGTACAGGTGGGCTCAATTTACAATCACCAGGCACCTGCAAACAGCACAAAACACAGAACAGAAACACACCCAAAATAACAGGACGTAACAGGTGCAGTAAAGTTACCTGCGAGTCCGGTTGAAATATATACATAGCACATGTATTTATACCCTCCGGAACATATTGTGCTAGTGGGAAACGGATAGTGACCCATTACGATAGCGGATATTATAGACAGATTACGATCGCAAAAACCAAGCGGTGAATCTGACGCGGTACGCGGGTCACGGAAGGGAAGACGCGGACGTCAGGTCGCCAACGCGGAGGCCAGGACCGAGCGAGCTCTGCTGGACACCAGGACCGATCCTGAGAAGGCTCCTTCATGCCGTTCAGTGGATGACGGAGTAAGGAGGTACCTGGTATTTTTTGGTTTATTGCTCTACGCGAGTGAAGCAGCCATTTTCTGTTTCGGCTACCACGCACCCGAGCAGCGACTCAGGCCTGCAACGAGTAGTGTGGGGTACCCGGGTTATTTCAACTATTGACTTTTTGAGTTATTGAGAGTTCGAGGACTTTTACTTTTGAGTTGTTATATATGTGTTGAGTGAAATATTATTTTATCTAATTGTTCATGTTCTAATCATTAATGTAATATGTAAATATATTTAGTAAATTATTTGTGTGTGTTAGAATACTTGTGGTGTGTTAATTTGTGTATTTAGTGGTTTTCCTTAATGGTAAGAAGTGGGAGAAAATGAGCATATCCAAAATTTAACACTAGTTTTACAAGTTAAATACTGGGGTTCAGAGGGATCCCAGGGAGTGTATCCCTGGCTGGGCTAGGGGCGCTACACATAGACAAAAATTTAAATCAGCAAACAGACAAGAAAAATTCTAAACACAAAATCCGTACATTATAACAGTGATTAGCACACTGCTATTCACTAATGCACTGTTACGTCCTGGTCTAGGTCAGGAACGTGAACAATTAGAAAGAGGGGGGGAAACGCCACAGGTCATTTTAATAAATCGAAAACAGTACAAGTCGAGCCTTGAAACAAGACTACAGTCAGGCCAGGAAAAAGCACAGGGTTGACTACTGTGAACAGGGCATCTGTCTGGCGTATTTCCTCATTCTCCCTTTCCTCCCCTCTCTCCTCTTTCCTTCCGTCGCAGCAGACCCACGCCATCTTTAACGGCCTCACTCCGACGGGAGCACCAATCAAAGTCAGGTATGGGAGGAGCTCCGAAAATTACAGGCTCCTCCTACAAAAAGGAAAACAAACAAGATAGAGAACACAGACAGCACATCACATGACCACGGGACGTAACACTTTTGGTCATTTTACATGCATAATAACACAGTTTCTCATACCTCGTTGGCCATGTTAGCTCAAGGGGAGAAAACAGGAAACATCTCTTCATAAGATCTCTTCATTTACACTTTGCCTTGATATTAATTTCAGCTGAGCACACGCATTCTACTTAACACTAGAACTCCCAGGTTTTTCTGACCCCCTCAGCCCTACCAGAGGTGGCCCAAATGGCCCCTTGGTTTGAAACTAACAACTCAATCACTGACAAATGGCCCCATTCATTTGTAAATGTGTGGCCGATTGGAATGTGTCACTCCCCTTCCCCCTAAGAAGTGTACTCTAACACTGTCGTGTACTAAGTGTACTGTAGCTGCCTGTGTGTGATACCTTCACATTCACCTTCACAAAAGCTTACCATATCTATACAAAATATCCCACACACTGACTGACCTGCAAATATGAAAGACACAAATTCACCAAATATAGAAATACAGGTGTGTTTTATTTATTAAAAACAGACTGATAAACATGCTCATACATGTAATGAATCATCACTGAATTATAAAACAAAAAAAAAATCAAATAAAAATTATAAAAACTAAATAAATAAATAAATAAAGTAAAAAATAATTCTCAGTTCCAATTCATCATATCAGTGGTTACTATCCCACGCAGTGTGTCTGTCTGTCTGTTTCAAAGTCTGTGTTTGCAGACCCAGTGACCATTGTAGAGATCATACAAAAACAAAATTCACTCTTTGTTTTATAATTCAGTCATGATTCTGCTCAGGTATGAGCATGTTATCAACCATGGACCATGACTTCACTCAGCTTATGACATTTTTGTACAAATATTCATTGGAGACTGATGTGTTCATTTTCATTCATTTTCATTCTATTCATTTCATTCTATTAGCAACTTTTCATTTTATCCTATTTTAATAAATAAAACACACTTGTGTTTCTATATTTTGTGAATGTGTGTATTTCCTACTTGCAGGTCAGTCAGTGTGTGGGATATTTTGTATAATTTTGTAAGCTTTTGTGAAGGTTTCAATGTCACACACATACTGTAGCTTTGGCCTGTCTTGAAGCAGTGATGTGGGTAAAGAAATGTAAATATGCCAGGGTTCACAGGTAACTAGTGTTTTGGCACAACAAAAGCAGGAGGATGATGGAGCTGATGGCCTCTCCACAGGAGGTTAAAGGTGCTGAAAGCAGAGAACTTCCTTTTGTGCTGAAATGGATAAAATCTCACTGCACATAGCCTACTACTTCAGTGCCACCAAGAATTCTGTGGTGTACGAACCTCCTCTCCAAAAAAAGAACATGCAGAGAAGACTCACCACTCAGCAGGCCTTGGAAATTCTCCTGAGTGAAGTAAACCCTTGTGACTCGGATGGAGAAGACATAGAACTTCAGCCAGATTCGGAGCCGTCTGATCAGTCTTCAGGTTAATTTTTATTTCATATTATTTCCTATTTCATTTCAAACAAGTAAGTGGAAAAGACCAAAAAAGCAGAGCAGAGTGACAGAAATATCTTCTCTGCCTTTTTTATATTTTCCACTTTTTTGTTTGTGCACCTTAGCAGACATTCACTGCCATCTGAAGTGCAAGACATTTTTCTGCTTTACTTGTATCTTTTTATTTAGTAAGATATTTCAGAATTATTATTAGTATCTGTGCATGCATTTGTGATATCATTTGACTTTCCCATTGCTCACAATTTGAATTTGTTCATACTGCAGATGAGGAGCCTGCTTCTCAACCTAAAAAGAAAGCTCGTTTGGGGACTGACCTGACAGAGACAGCGAAAGACGGCACAGTGTGGCGTGAAGAACAGGTGGGGACGCGTCTCCCTTTCACCACAATAGAAGCGTAAGCCGCAGATGGAGAGCCAACGGCTAAGGCCAGAAGAAGTATCCCGAGTCGCCTTCAGAGCTTCCTGTGTTTCATCACTCTTGACATGCTTCGTAGCATTCAAGAATGGACGATCCAACATGCACAGCAAACCGAGCATGCTCATTGGTTCATGGGCCTCCCTGAACTAATGGCATTTATCGCAATTGTCATCTTGCGGGGGCTTACCAAGGTTCCATCGCTACGTGACTGCTGGTCAGCAAACCTGGGAAACCCACAGATCATTGGAACTATGCCGTGAAACCGCTTCCAAGACATCATGCGACACCTACGCTTTGATGACAGGTCCACCCGCAGTGATTGAGCAAAGACAGACAAGTTCGCTGCAATTTCCAGTGTGTGGGGATCATTTTTCACCAACTGCATCATGTCCTACAACCCTGGTCTACATATCACCGTTGGTGAACAGCTTTTCCCGTCAAAGACTCGCTGCTGTTTCCTGCAGTATATTGCAACTAAACCTGATAAGTTTGGGATCAAGTTTTGGGTCCAAGTCCATTTGCAATGTCCTCCCATATGTTGGTGAGGACCCCAGTCGTCCCAGTGGGGAGAGACTGTCTGAAAACGTAGTGATGAGGCTGATGGAACCATTCCTAGACAAGGGCAGAAATGTTACCACGGACAATTTCTTCACATCTCTGTCACTTGCGCAAAAACTGCTTCGCCGGAAAACCACCATCCTCGGCACAGTCAACAAGATTGGCCGGGAAATTCCTCAATCCGCCAGACAAACAGATCGCAGTGAATTCACCACTCAGGTATGTTGCAGGTCTTTTGTGGTTTTTAAAAACAACACCTCCAAGTGTGTCATTGTGTGTAAAAGTGCTATGAAAATAACATCAGTGGTTTTCAACCACTGATGCCACACTGACGGCGTATTCGGCCAAACGGAAGAAGACCGTCTATGTTCTTAGCAGCATGCACAGCGTGGTTCAGACTGATAATACCACCAAAAGGAAGCCAAACACTGTCACCCTTTACAACACCACAAAGTGTGGCGTGGATGTGATGGACCAGATGGTGCGGGAGTACACTGTCCGCAGAGGAACACGCCGCTGGCCAGTTGCCGTGTTCTATAATATGATTGACATGGCAGCATTGAATGCACATGTGCTATATCAAGCATGCACCGGGAAGCAGGAAAGACAGGTGGACTTCCTGGTGGAGCTTGCATGAGAGTTGGCTAGCTCTCATATGGCGGCGAAGAAGGCAAGAAATGAACAATTGCTTCGGACACAACCCTCCACACCTGGCCCTGGAAAAAGAGCCACGTGCCAGGTCAAACACCAGTGCAAGAACAATCATGCCACTGTGCGATGTGTTCACTGCTACAGATACACATGTGGTAAATGCAGACGGGAGATGCCATGGCAGTGCCAAGATTGTGAGTGATTGCTGAAATGTACTCACTCACTTTTTTATTATTATTTGTAAATATTAATACAAATGGTTTGTTTTTTATTTTGTACAGTTTTTATCAATAAACCTCTTCAACAAAGGAAAAAAACCCTGTGTGTTCATTTCTCCCTAAGATATCAAAGTGAAACACAAGTGTCCTTGGAGTGGCTCAGCATGGCCCCGCCTTGTTTACATAACTAAAGCATCTGTTCACAGGTGATTAAGGAAATTAGTTCAAAGTCTTCCAGACCATCGGCTGTCCTGTGGGTTTTACAGGTAGAAAAGCCAAATGGCTGCTCTCTGGGACCGCTTCAGGTCCGCTTCCTTACCCACCAGGCCCCCACTGCCCCCTATGAACGGTCTTCATGGGGAAAGATGTTGAATATTTAGTTGGAATTTATAATAATAACTGATCATTTATAATTTACTGAATTTGTCAAGTTAATACATTGAGTTGTTTGCCTGTACATGGCAGTGTAGTTTCTCTGTACGATTTCTGTCATGGAGGAATGATCTTTTTCCATGTTTTTCTTTTTTTATCTTGGACCAAGTGAAAATGATTAAGGAAAGGAGAAAGAGAAGAAATGTAATCACATTTCTTGATTAAAGACAATTTAAATAAAAAAGGAATCTGGTGCGGACATTTATTTTCTTTTTGACCAGAAGTTTGCAGTTGTGCTTAACAATGCCACCCATAGATGTTTTTTTCTCTTGTAAGTGAATTAAGAAGTTTAGCACAAGCAAGATTTTTCTAAAGTACAAGGAGATTAGATCATCTGTGGGTGGGTGTGTGTGTGTGTGTGTTGCAAGTTGAATTCTTTGAATGTGTGTTAATTTTCTCACCTGATATGTATAAATGGTTCTGGCCCATGCGTGTCTCAGTCTACACTCCCTCTGCATGATGACAGTGAATTTCAGGAGACGTCCCTGAACACTGCTCCCCCTCACCATATCAGACAACCCAGTGTCTTCTGTGGAGACCTTCAAGTTCCTGGGTACCACCAGCTCCCAGGACCTGAAGTGGGAGACCAACATCTCCTTCATCCTGAAAAAGACCCAGCAGAGGATGTACCTGAGACAACTGAGAACATCCAGTCTTCCACTGCTTCCGCTGCTGATCCAGTTCACTGCAGTCAGAGTCCATCCTGGTGCTTCTCCTTCACAGTCTGGTATGAAGCAGCCACTCAACAGCACAGGAACAGGTTGCCTCCATCCAGGACCTGATCCTCTCAAGAACCAGAAAACAAGCAGGGAAGATCATCACAAATCCCTCACACCCTGGACACAGACTTTTTGATCTGCTGCCCTATGGCAGAAGATCTGCAGACCAGGACCAGTCGACACAGGAACAGTTTTTTTCCCCTCGCCATCACCCTCCTAAACAACTGCGTGTGGTGATTATCAGTAGGATTCTGTGCAGGGCGTGTTTAATCGGTTACACTGCTTATGGTAACGCTGCCTGTTTTAATAGATTGAAGGGCTGTGTGTGATCTGGCCTGCTGAGTTCAGAGCACGTCAGGCACAGATGCATTAATTAATTTTATTTTTAGTATGAGCGCCACTCACGCTGCTGAGCTGTATAGTTCATAGAAATTATTTAGTCCAGTTAGTTTGTTGTGCTGGAGTAAAGAAAATGGTCCTTTTACAGCGGAAGCAAACTAAATCCAACCAGGGTAATAACTACCCCAGCCCACTAGGTGTCAGCCTAGCAGAAAGTCACTGTGACACTAGCGAGGAAGAATGCTTGCAAGCGTGGTATCCTGTTTACGGTTTAGCGTTGCATTTATTTAGTTAAAATGCTAATATCATTAACACCAATGATAACTGGCTACAGAAAGCCTGTAGTCAACATTATTGTTTTTTGCCCATTAATCTTCATCAGTTATCCTTAGCCAACCATTCTATGTTAGCAATTGCTAGCTAAAGAGCATAGCCAGTAACTAAATGTTAGAAGACATAGCCCTGCTTCAGAAGCAGGCTAATGTGGTAGCATAAGCATATAGCATTCTAACTTCTTATGCGAGTTACTAGAAACCTGTTGGCCTGTTTTCTATTTTGCTGCTCTGTGCTAGGTGTGTTAACCAATAACCAAAGGCCAAATTAACTAAAAATTTGTCAATGGTTAGTCAATTACCATTTAATAAAAATGACATTTTTCTTCCCTTTTATGTTGGACTGACTAGAGGTTTTGTGATGTTTAATGTGATGTGATATTGGCTTTAATGAACCATTTTCCTGTCCTGCATCTCTGCATCTCGTCTTCTCTCCTTGTCCCTCTCTGGCATTACAAACGCTCATCCAAAGCATCTGACTGTTAGATAAAGCAGAACAACATAACATCAGGACTCATCTTGGCTTTTTTAAACGTGTACACCTTCTTTTGTGTTTTTTGTCTGTTTTTGCTCGCTTTTCTCCCAGTTATGAGTTATTTTGGTGGTATTTTAAGACAATCGCCCTTCTCTTTTTTAACTTACCTTGCAGCCCACCCCATGAGAAGTGGTGTGAATCTTTTGCTGCGTGCTTTATTTTTTCCTTAAAAAGGGGAGCTGGTGTAGATTGGGTGCTATATTTACACTTTTTAAAAATGAACTGTCTTAAAATATTTTATGTGATTATTTGCTGATGGTGAATATTCTCTAGCACCACTTTTTGCTTCTTTAGGAGTTTCATGGCTGTCACCCGTGCCACCCCAACCCCAGTACCGCTCCAGGTCCACAATGAAGATGGCACTCCATAAAATGGTGGAATAAACAAACACCACATGCAAACTAACACGCTGCTTATTTCCCGTGTGATGTAAGTGATTTTCTGACTGATACTGCCTCAAGCCGAGTAAGTTTGTATATTTCGTACCTGTTCATGTTTGACACCGATGCTCTTTGACCCCTGCGCTCCCAACACTCGTTGCCTTTTCCTGCACCACAGACAATCCTCGTTCTCCCAGTACGACCCCTTTTGGCCTGACTCCTCTCCAGCCAGTCTGCTCCGCAGTGACGTGTGGCTCCAATAGACCATAGGTTCTCCACAGACAGTTCTGCCCTTGCGATTGCGCCCCAGGTCCTGCCCTCTGGTAAGGGGGCATGGGGAAGGTTGGAGGAAAGTGCATTAAAAACACTTTCTTTGGGAATCAGGCAGAAGGTTAAAGAAGGTTCATCTTGTGATGCAGGAGCATCCTGAACAAAGTCAACAGGCTCCTTTTAGAAGATGGTGGGCCGCAGCCTATTGTCTCTGCATTGTCGAGTTAAGAGGTGTGTTCAAGCTTAAAAGTATGTGAGCCACTGAAGGGGTTTGTCTTTAGATCTTCTGTGTGTTCATTTATTACCGCACAGTAATTAAAGTGCAGTGTTCTTCAGACTGTTGCAACATTTCCACTCTGGACTGTGAGATGTTACTGCTACTGTTACTTTAACATGTTATGACTACGTTGTAAGTTCACGCTCATTTTTAGTTTATTTGACAGAGCAGCGTGTTCCACGACTGAAGTATTTAACTTTCTAAATTTTGTCGTTCCTTTGAGTGCTGTATTCAGTTACTTGAACACATGGACTTATTGATGCTGCCTGTTCATGTAGAGTCAGCGATTGAGGTGAAATTAATTCCAGGTTGGATATTCGACCGATATTCATAAATTCACTATAAGCACAAAGACTTCTGTTTTTAACTTTCAATAGCTTCCACATAAACTGACCCTGTAACCCAAAACCAACGTAGAATTGTGCTGCTGCAAGGGACTAATCAGACACACCTAAATTGTAATGGGTTTTCTGCACCACTTATTTTATATTAATAGAATTATAAAAACATTTTATTAATAGCTTCAACACAAAATGATCCTGTGATCCAAAACAAACTGAGGTGTGTCTGACTAGTTTTAAAATTCAGGTAATAAATGATAAATGAATCCTTGGGTGGCGGTTTTCGTAACATGAAAAGAATGCGTGATTTATTTGTGAGTTACATCGACCTGATCGACCTGAGACTTGCTCAAGGAATTGGGCTGCAAGTTTTGGATATCACGGCATGCGCCGAGCACTTCCTGACGCTCCTGTATTTGGAACACGGAACACCTCACTCACCACTGTTGTCTTGCCCCAGCCACCTTTCCTGTTGATCACAGTGACCGATCATCTCTGTAGCGCGTGCCTGGTCCGGGTCCAGCTCCACTTCTTCAGACTGATCATCTGGATTGGACACCTCATTGCTCTGGCTGGTCTCTTGTATTGCGGAGGAGGGATCAGGCTCTTCATTGTGACCTTTAGTCTGGATACATTTCCCCTCCAGGCCTTACTGTGACATTCTTGTTTCTGCTGGTCTGACCATGTTGTCCCCACAAGCTCCACTTGTGCCGCTGACCTGTCCCTCCTGTGCTAAATTGCCCTTCCCTCTGGTTCTGGCCATCAGCCTTTTCATCTGAGCTTCATACAGCACTTTGGAAACATCCAGCTGGATCTGACTGCCGCCAGGCTGATAAAGCGTCTGCAGACATTCAGCGATGTCAGTTCCACAGTGATGAATGTTCCACAGCACCAACTTGTCTTGTTCCCCCAAAACCACACGCTGTCCCTGTAGGAATTTTACAGTCAGTTCATTTAGCTGCTTCCCCAAATCATTTAGCTGCTTCCCCAAATCCCAAAACAGTGAGCTCTACATTGACGAAGTCAAAGTAAACCTTACTGTCATTTCTGCTCTATACTGTACAGCATATAGAGATATGACATGATGAGGCTCCGCTTACATTAATGCAGAAAACAAATAGATATAATGGAATAAGAAAATAAATAAACTGGAAGTTTTACTGATGCAGCTCTTGTGGAAGAGGTCC
The DNA here is from genome assembly GCF_900700375.1 of Denticeps clupeoides. Classification (NCBI taxonomy): domain Eukaryota; kingdom Metazoa; phylum Chordata; class Actinopteri; order Clupeiformes; family Denticipitidae; genus Denticeps; species Denticeps clupeoides. Next base: position 125,210 of record NW_021629705.1, on the reverse strand, counting down.
TGTAGCAGAGGGTGAGATGTTCCTTGGCAGCCACGCGGAGATACAGTTAGATATACACGGTGAGGATGTGTGGAGGCAGGTTGGCCGCAAAAGTGCAGACACCGTTGGGCTTTTTTTGCCGATGGAGGTGGTGCTGGTGGTCCAGGTGAGGTTGTCTAAGATGTGAACTCCCAGGTACTGATTACAGTTTCTACCATGGAACAGTGGACGCTGAGTGGTGTGTGGGTGGGTGGGTTAGTCTTCCTGAGACTGACAAGAAATCCAGTATCCAGTTGCAGAGGGAGGTGCTCAGTCCCATCTTGCTGAGTTTCTCAAACAGTTTTGGGGGAATGATAAGTTGGAGCCCATAGGTCTCTTTAAGGAGGGTCTTTATTTCTTTGATTTTTACTACTTTAATTTAAATGCAATTATCTTCATTTTTGCTCATCATCTAACAGTCCTTTGTCTACATAGTGAAAGACAACAGACATTTAAAGATACCATTTTTTTTTTCCTTATTTAGATGTTATGTCTTCCACAAACAAGAGACAAGGAAAGCACCAGGTCCAAACTGCATCTCCTCTTCCTCCTTCAAAACCTTCTGGATCCAGGTTTCGCACATGGACTTTCCTCAGGGATGAGTCCTTTCCCCACAGCGCTCCAGGACCGGCTCTAGAACTACTGAAATTGGTCAGAGGGACATAAAATCAACATTCCAAGTGATTAGGGAGTAGCCTCATGTAATGCAAGTAAACAGGAAGTGTTTTTTAAATTGCGTATTAAACACTAGCAAACAGCCACTCTGAAAACAGACTCCACAGGGAGTTGAACCCCGCCCTGATCATGAAGGTCAGGTGTGCCACCACCGGAGCCTTTTTTTTTTGGCTTTTTTTGCTACTACTATTAATTATTTAAGTATTTAAGTATGAGGCGCCCCCTAGAACATATTTCAACAAAATAGATGTTTGTATGTGCGAAGTTTGCATGTAGAAGCGTCAGGAATATATGGCGTATGTGCGAGGTTTGTATGTAGATGCGTGAGGAATATATGGCGTATGTGTGAGGTTTGTATGTAGATGTAAGAGGAAAGATAGTGTATGTGCGAGGTTTTCTTGATAAATGACAGAGGGGGCGCCTCATATACAGGCAATTTACAGGTTAAATTAATTCCAAATTGTGTCCAATTCATCTCCAATTGGCCTAGTTGTTTTGTGGGGGAAACCGGAGAACCCGGAGAAAACCCACGCTGGCACGGGGAGATACAGGCAATTCTCCACACAGAAGGAAATTTCCTTGCTGCGAGACAAGGTGCTAACCACAATGTCACCGTGTCGCCCGTTACTAAATACTTACCTTAATACTTACCTGTACTAGTGATCACTATTGGTACTGCTAGTATTACTAATAGTGGTACTAGTAAGGTGGAAGGAGGAAGCACATCTCCGTAGCCAGGTCCCAGATGCCAGGAATGGAGTTCAGCTCCTCGATGACGTCTTCTGGAAGACCAATCTCCTGACTGGCTTCCTGATTGGGTCCCTGTGGACTGTCTGCTGCTGGACTGTCCTCCATCTGGTTTTGAAGTGCAGTTCTTCGCGCCACCTCTCTGTAGTAGGGCTCCTGAAGATGGTGGCGTACCCGAAGAATCCAGCGCTCCTCTTCGCTCTCACACGTGCTGGTGGAGGGCTGATCAGTGCCGGTGATGGAGGTGACTGGAACCACACTGGGCAGAGGCATGGCAGGACCATCCTGTTGCCTGCTGCATGGAGGCAGGAAGCCCATCTCCACAGCCAGGTCCTGGATGCCAGGAATGCAGCTCAGCTCCATTACAGCGTCCTCAGGAAGTCTGATCTCCTGATTAGCTTCCTGATTGGGTGCCTGTGGAGCATCCTGCACCTGCCGCATACATGGCCTGCTCGACGGCAGAGCTGGAGGGGAGTTGGTGACCCTCACACATGTAGTACAGTGACATGAATACATTGAGATTTTTTATTTTGTTTAAATTTACTGACTGTGATACCTTCAAATGGACCATATATGTTTATACTGGATTTACAGTGGGCTACACCTCTGGGTTTTTAATTTTTCTTTTTATTGATCTTGAGTGATCAAAAACTCACAACAAACCTCTCAGAAATTAGAATCAGAAATCAGTAGAATACTGAAAACACAGTATTATTTCTTAATGTCTTACCAGTGTGACCTGCTACCCTTGGGAGGATCTTGCGCAGTGGCCTCCTGGTGACTGTTGGCTCCTTGGGCTTCTTCCGAGGCCGGCCCATCCTTCTCTTAAAGAAATCTCTCTCTCCGTCTCCTGAAAAGAAAGCTTTACAGGTAATAAATGATGCTAAGCTAAATTATGCTAAGCTAAGCAGAAAATACAAACTAAATTAGTTATCAAGTCTAAACAGTAAAATAATTAATAATAGCAGTAAAACAGAAAAAGTAGTTAGCCTTTAAAAAGGCTTTTGGGGTTAAAAGTTCAATTTTTCTTCTGAAGAAAGCACAGAAGTAGAGAAAAGCAAGAGTCCAGAAAATGTCACTTTCTGTCACTTTTTGTGTCGCTTAGCAACAGGCTGTTATAAACATACCTTCATATGTAACAGCACTGAGCAGCCAATCAAGAGCCACAAATTTAAACAAACAATTCTTTAAACCTAAACTTTTTTCATAATTGCACCGTTGCCTATCAGAACTGAAAATCAAGATTTTTTGGTGTAAATACATGTTTAATATATTTGTGAGTGTAATTATTATTAAATTAATAAAAGTAATTATTTTTTCCAAAAACTTAAACAAGCCTTTAGCAACTCGATTTTATTCATTTTAATTATTTTTAGAGGTTGCATAGATTCATTCTTGAAATATCATATTTCAATTATCTACTTTTTAGTGTTTAATAGAGGAAAAGTACATCTTTAGGAATTTTTCATTGCAATGATTTCTTCTGTCCACTAGATGGCAGTAAAGATCCCCCTCTCTTTCACTCATTTACAAGGTCAGGTTTTCCCACCGCATCGAGACTGGAGCAGCAGTCACTGATGGCACTGCAGGACCCTCGTTTTGTTTCCTTTGTCTGTATTGAAGCCTCATGATGCACACATGACCCTGACGTGGTGTCACTTTAATCCGGGTTCATATTTCACCACTTTTTATTTGTATATTTATTTCAGAAGCTGTTTCTCTTAGACCTGCTGCAATGGGAAATGGGTGCGGTGCGGTGCGGTGCGGTGCAAGATTTACACCAAGTCCCCCGGATTTTTAGTCTTTCCTTTTTCTGATGTCTTCAACCCTGGTGCTGAGGTTCCACACTTCAGTAAGAGACATGCTGAACTGGCCAATATTTTCATGGATTTATTCAAGACACAGACACACATCCTCTTAAATAATGCTGCCAGATGATTTGGGGGAGAATTTTATTAAATAGATTTAAGTTCTGTATAATAGGCCAGTTGCAGCAGTTTGAACTACAATCCAGTAGTTTTGCTCTCAACCGTGGAAATAGGCAGGATGATCTTCTCAGCCCTCTTCTCTTTCACTATTGAACCACTAGCACAGGCCATAAGAGCGGATGCACTAATTCCTGGTATTCAGATTAGTGAAAGGATGCCCAAGATATCATTGTAATTGGACGACATATTGTTGTTTCTGTCCCAACCACGAATATTTATCCCTCATTTTACTGAAATCATTTTATTATTTAGTGAGTTCTCTTGATATAAAATCAACCTGACAAAATCAGAGGCTATGCTCTTAAGTCTAGTGACATTCATTCCTGACACATGTAGAAGAAAATTTTCACCACACAAGGAAGGAAGGTGTGGACCGCGGAAGAAGTTTCCAGATGAGTTTATTGAAAAAGAGTTTATTGAAAAAGATCCACCCCCAGACTGTGGATGCACAGTGTGCTTTCAACTTGAACCCCAACATGGCACTTAGTTCATTTGAGGCCTCATTAACAAAATGTCGCTTGAAATAATGCCCCACCAAGGGATAATTTCATTGATTAAAGCCTTTGCTACTGCCCACCCATGGCACGCTTTGCAGGAAACACCTCCACCCATGTTACACAGCACAGCACATGGTGACACAATGAAATGTGTCCTCTGCTTTGAACCATCACACTTAGTGAGCAATGGGCAGCCATGAAAGGCACCCTGGGAGCAGTGTGTGGGGACGGTGCTTTGCTCAGTTGCACATCAGTGTCACCTTGGCGGTTCAGGATTTGAACTTGCAGCCTTATGATTACGGGGCCTGTAACTCTGCTCAGTTAATCACGAGACACAAGCAATTCCCTTTTTAACAGGCATTTTGTGCATCTTCAGTATGTCCTGAGAACTAAGATAAATAGACAAAAATTTAAATCAGCAAACATAAAGAAAAATTATAAACACAAAATCCGTACATTATAACAGTGATTAGCACGCTGCTATTCGCTAATGCACTGTTACGTCCTGGTCTAGGTCAGGAACGTGAACAATTAGAAAGAGGGAGGGAAACGCCACTAACGTCATCTTGCTGAGTTTCTCAAACAGTTTTGGGGGGATGATGGTTTTGAATGCTGAACTGGAGCCCATAGGTCTCTTTAAGGAGGCTCTTTACTTCTTTATTTTTAACTACTTTAATTTAAATGCAATTATCTTCATTTTTGCTCATCATCTAACAGTTGTTTGTCCACATAGTGAAAGACAACAGACATTTAAAGATTTCATTTTTTAATTTTTCCTTATTTAGATGTTATGTCTTCCATAAAACAGGACACAAGGAAAGCACCAGGTCCAGACTGCATCTCCTCTTCCACCTTCAAAACCTTTGCTGGCCATCAGGATCCAGGTTTCGCACATGGACTGTCCTCAGGGATGAGTCCTCTCCCCACAGCGCTCCAGGATTGTCTCCAGAATTACTGAAACGAGTCAGAGGGACATAAAATCAACATTCCAAGTGAGAAACATTATTACCATTAACTGCTGGTTTTATAGACCACCAACCTGCTTGGGCGAGTGAAGTTTAATGTCACCGTAAAAGAATTTCACAGATACAGGAGACAGTATGAATCGTTTTTGAAGGTAAATCATGCTGGATTAGGGAGTAGCCTCATGTAATGCAAGTAAACAGGAAGTGTTTTTTAAATTGCATATTAAACACTAGCAAACAGCCACACTGAAAACAGACTCCACAGGGAGTTGAACCCCGCCCTGATCATGAAGGTCAGGTGTGCCACCACCGGAGCCTTTTTTTTTTGGCTTTTTTGCTACTACTATTAATTATTTAAGTATTTAAGTATGAGGCGCCCCCTAGAACATATTTCAACAAAATAGATGTTTGCATGTGCGAAGTTTGCATGTAGAAGCGTCAGGAATATATGGCGTATGTGCGAGGTTTGTATGTAGATGCGTGAGGAATATATGGCGTACGTGTGAGGTTTGTATGTAGATGTAAGAGGAAAGATAGTGTATGTGCGAGGTTTTCTTGATAAATGACAGAGGGGGTGCCTCTTCGCGCCACCTCTCTGTAGTAGGGCTCCTGAAGATGGTGGCGTACCCGAAGAATCCAGCGCTCCTCTTCGCTCTCACATGTGCTGGTGGAGGGCTGATCAGTGCCGGTGATGGAGGTGACTGGAGCCACACTGGGCAGAGGCATGGCAGGACCATCCTGTTGCCTGCTGCATGGAGGCAGGAAGCCCATCTCCACAGCCAGGTCCTGGACGCCAAGAATGGAGCTCAGCTCCATTACAGCGTCCTCAGGAAGTCTGATCTCCTGATTAGCTTCCTGATTGGGTGCCTGTGGAGCATCCTGCACCTGCCGCATACAGGGCCTGCTCCACGGCAGATCTGGAGGAGAGTTGGTGACCCTCACACATGCCCATGGTATACCTGAGTAGTTGTAACGCAAACCGGGACCAGAACGAGAGAGACGTGTAGGAGGGAACGAGAAACCTCAGTGCGGCGGGACGCAGGGAGGCAGGTAAGTTCCTCCACGTTAATCTGCGAACGGGGACGGCGCGAGCCGCAAGGAACAGGGAGGACAGTGAGGACAGGTACGGTCTTACTGGGAGCGGGTTTTCGGAGCCGAGTCGAATGGCGTGCGTCATTCAATGACTGAGCAATTGGCAGCTGCTCTCCAGCCTAATATATAGGAGTCACGTTACCTCGTTTCCGTGTTACTCCCGGTCACATGATGGGATCATGTGACAGTACCCCCCCCTCCAGGGCCGACCCCCGACGGCCCCGGAGCGGCGGCGGTACGCTGCCGGTACTCAGCCACCAGAGACGGGTCCAGGATGAAACGACTCGGGATCCAAGACCGTTCTTCTGGTCCATAGCCGGTCCAATGCACCAGGTACTGGACCCCCCGACCTCTGCGGCGCGAGGCAATGATGCGCTCCACAGTGTAGGCGGGTCCCCCGTCGACGATGCGAGGCGGTGGCGGATCCGGAGCAGGAGGATGAAGCGAGGATCGGACAAAGGGTTTGAGTTTACTGACATGGAAGACTGGATGGACACGGATGGCAGGAGGGAGTTGGAGACGGTATGTGAGGGGGTTGATCCGACTGAGGATCCGGAATGGTCCGATGTATCGAGGGGACAGCTTGTGTGACTCAGTCCTGAGACGTAGGTCTTTGGTGGACAGCCACACCCTCTGTCCCACTCGGAAGTGCAGTCGACGAGGGTGCCGGCGATCGTGCTGGGTGGACATCCTTCGGGAGGCGATGAGGAGGGCCGACCGCGCCGATTTCCAGGCCTTTCGACAACCGCGGATCATCTGACGGGCCGAGGGGACCCCACCTGCAGGCACCTGGTGCGTGAAGATGGGGGGCTGATATCCATGGAAGATCTCAAAGGGACTATGGCCGGTGGCGGAGGAGATTTGCAGGTTGTGGTCCAGCTCCGCCCACAGGAGAAACCCGGGCCAAGTGCGTTGGTGTTCGGACGCGAAGCATCGCAGGTATCGTCCCAGCTGTTGGTTGGCCCTCTCCACCTGACCGTTGGTCTGGGGATGGTAGCCAGAGGAGAGGCTGCAGGTGGATCCGATAAGGCGACAAAACGCCTTCCACACAGCTGAGACGAATTGGGGTCCCCGATCAGAGACGATGTCTTGGGGGAACCCATGGAGGCGGACCACGTGTTGAAGCACGAGGTCAGCGGTTGTGGCAAAGGACGGTAGGCCGGGCAGGGCGACCAAGTGGACCGCTTTGGAGAAACGATCCACTATGGTCAGGATGGTGGTCATACCACTAGCTTCAGGGAGGCCGGTGATGAAGTCCAAGGCGAGGTGGGTCCAGGGGCGATGAGGAATGGGAAGGGGACGCAGGGGCCCAGCAGCCGGAGTGTTGGGAGTCTTGGCCCGGGCACAGACATCACATGCATCCACGTAGGCCTGTACGTCCCGTCGTACTGAAGGCCACCAGAATGCTCGGCGAATGAAGGAGAGGGTCCGTTGGCGTCCTGGATGGCCTGAGAGGACGGAGGAATGGCCCCAATGCAGTACATCGGGCCGGCAGGTATTTGGGACGTACAGGCACCCAGGTGGGGTGTTGTCTGGGCCAGGGTCGGATGCCTGTGCTGCCCGGACCTTCGTCTCGAGGGACCACCGGAGAGGGCCTAGGATGCGATGAGGAGGAAGAACGGGTTCGGGGTCAGAGGATGGTGAGTCTGGGGAGTGTTGACGGGACAGGGCATCGGCTTTCTGGTTTTTGGAGCCGGGACGGTAGGAGAGTTGGAAGTCGAACTGTTCAAAGAATAGTGCCCACCTCGCCTGGCGGGGATTGAGCTGTTTGGTGGTTTTGATAGAGATTAGGTTTTGGTGATCGGTCCAGACCAGAAAGGGGGTGTCACTGCCTTGCAGCCAGTGCCGCCACTCCTCGAGGGCCCACCTGACTGCCAGCAGCTCACGGTCCCCCACCCCGTATCGCTGCTGTGGGGGTGAACTTCTGCGAGAAGAAGCAACACGGGTGCAATTTCCGGTCCGGACCGCGTTGAGAGAGGACGGCGCCAGCACCCACCTCTGACGCGTCCACTTCTACAACAAACGGAAGGGTAGGGTCTGGGTGTTGAAGAATGGGGGCGGTGGTGAAATGATGACACAAAGATTTAAATGCTTGAATGGCCTCCGGGGTTAGGCGAAACGGACCTGGTGACGGTTTGGTGAGAGCAGTGAGGGGTGCTGCGACCGTACTGTAGCCACGGATGAAGCGACGATAGAAATTTGGACTCGAGGACTCGGTTCTGGGTTCGTGGAGACAGACGAGGAGGGTTGTGGCAGAAGGCAATGGTGATGGCAGTGCGCTCCCCACTCCAACACCATGCCCGACGACCAGGAGAGATGGGGTTCATGTAGGGACAACCAGGGGAACCCGAGGAGGAGTGGTGAGGTGATGATCTTGGTCACCAGAAATTGGATTTTCTCCACATGGGAGTCCAGCCGGAGTTGCAGAGGGACCGTACGGTGAATGATGGGTCCTGCGGAGATAGGATGACCATCCACGGAGGTGATTGTGAGGGGACTTGGGAGGAGTTCCAGGGGAATGTGATGTTGTCGGATGAAGGAGTGGTCTATGAAGTTTCCAGCCGCCCCGGAGTCCACAAAGGCTGTGGTGGAGATGCTTCGCTGATTACATTCCAGGACGGCCGGGAGAGTGAGTCGGGAGGTCGGTGGCATCAGATGTGGAGGAAGGGGCCTAGATGGCCGTGCCGTGCTGATCTGCTGGGTGTCCCGTCTCCCCGGACGAATAGGGCAGGTCAGGCGGATGTGTGAGGGGGAAGCGCAGTATGCACACAAACCCTCCCGAAAACGCCGTTGCTTCTCTTCAGGCGTGAGGGTTGTCCGTCTCAGCTGCATGGGTTCCCCCCTATGGTCTGGAGGAGTGACGGTGGGCTGAAGTGGTGATAGAGGCGGTCGAGGGGTCTGATGCAGGGTCGGAGTGGGGGCCGCAGTTTTCGGGAGAGCCAGCAGATGGCGATCAATCCGCATTGCGAGTTGTATGAGGGCCTCATACGTTGCTGGCATCTCCTGACTGACCATCTCACCCCGAATTCGTGGGGCCAGTCCCTCATAGTACATCATCCGGAGGGCGTGGTCGCCCAGCGGAGTCTTTGCAGCCAGGGTCCGGAATCTGGCGGTAAACTGGCTGACCGATGAGGTACCCTGGCGCAGATGGTAAAGCTGTGACGCGACGTCTTCCACACCGTCCGGATGACAGAAGGTGAGTTTTAATTCCTCCACGAATTCGGCATACGAGAGGGACGCAGAACTTGGGGAATTAATTCGCGCAGCCGCCCACTCTGCGGCGGAACCACCGAGCCGGGTTAGGAGTAAGGCGATTCGGGACCGGGCACTGGGGTAGCGGCTAGGCTGTAGCTCGAAAATCAACGAGAGAGCGGTGAGGAGCACCTCGCCGCTCCCCTCGGTCCCGTTCCAGCGCTCCGGGAGCGGCAAACTGGGTTCGGGAACCGCGGGGGGGGCGAGGGCTCTGCGCCACGCTCGCCGCTTCATGGTCTCGGTGCGCGGCGGTCACTTCCTGAACGCGCTGCCGCAGGAAGCGAACCTCCTGCGACAGACTTCCAAAAAGATTCTCCTGCCGCGCTATCCGATCGCACAAAGCAGCGAGCTGTGAAGCGCGTAATTCTGGCTCACTCATTCTATAACGCGAACCGGGACCAGAACGAGAGAGACGTGTAGGAGGGAACGAGAAACCTCAGTGCGGCGGGACGCAGGGAGGCAGGTAAGTTCCTCCACGTTAATCTGCGAACGGGGACGGCGCAAGCCGCAACACCACACTGATGTTGTCGTTCGCGTATTAAGACACAAGACAGGGCAGGACAGGGTGACAGGAAGGAGTTCGGGTATCGGGAGAACAGAGAGGACAAGTACGGTCTTACTGGGAGCGGGTTTTCGGAGCCGAGTCGAATGGCGTGCGTCATTCAATGACTGAGCAATTGGCAGCTGCTCTCCAGCCTAATATATAGGAGTCACGTTACCTCGTTTCCGTGTTACTCCCGGTCACATGATGGGATCATGTGACAGTAGTACAGTGACATGAATACATTGAGATTTTTTTTTTTTTTAATTTACTGACTGTGATACCTTAAAATGGACCATATATGTTTATACTGGATTTACAGTGGGCTTCACCTCTGGGTTTTTTCTTTTTTTTTTTCTTTTTATTGATCTTGAGTGATCAAAAACTCACAACAAACCTCTCAGAAATTAGAAACATAAAGAAATCAGTAGAATACTGAAAACACAGTATTGTTTCTTAATGTCTTACCAGTGTGACCTGCTACCCTTGGGAGGATCTTGCGCAGTGGCCTCCTGGTGACTGTTGGCTCCTTGGGCTTCTTCCGAGGCCGGCCCATCCTTCTCTTAAAGAAATCTCTCTCTCTGTCTCCTGAAAAGAAAGCTTTACAGGTAATAAATGATGCTAAGCTAAATTATGCTAAGCTAATCTCTCAACCAGAAACTACAAACTAAATTAGTTCTAAAGTCTAAACAGTAAAAACAATTAATAATAGCACTAAAACAGTAAAAGTATTTAGCCTTTAAAAAGGCTTTTGGGGTGAAAAGTAAAATTTTTTGTCTGAAGAAAGCAAGAGTACAGAAAAGCAAGAGTCCAGAAAATGTCACTTTCTGTCACTTTCTGTGTCGCTTAGCAACAGTCTGTTATAAACATACCTTCATATGTAACAGCACTGAGCAGCCAATCAGGAGCCACATATTTAAACAAACATTTCTTTAAACATAAACTTTTTTTCATATTTGCACCTTTGCCTATACATGTTTGATATATTTGTGAGTAAAATTATTATTAAATTAATAAAAAGTAATTATTTTTTCCAAAAACTTAAACAAGCCTTTAGCAACTCAATTTTATTCATTTTAATTATTTTTAGAGGTTGCATAGATTCATTCTTGAAATATCATCTGTCAATTATCTACTTTTTAATGTTTAATAGAGGGAAAGTACAACTTTAAGAATTCTTCATTGCAATGATTTCTTCTGTCCACTAGAAGGCAGTAAAGATCCCCCCTCTCTTTCACTCATTTACAAGGTCAGGTTTTCCCACCGCATCGAGACTGGAACTGATTGCACTGCAGGACCCTCATTTTGTTTTGTTTTGTCTGTATTGAAGCCTCATGATGCACACATGACCCTGATGTGGTGTCACTTTAATCCGGGTTCATATTTCACCATTTTTATTTGCATATTTATTTCAGAAGAATTTTTCCGAATTTATTTCCCCTTAGAGACCTGCTGCTTTGGGAAATGGGTGCGGTGCGGTGCGGTGCTGTGCGGTGCAAGATTTACACCAAGTCCCCTGGATTTTCAGTCTGTCCTTTTTCTGATGTCTTCAACCCTGGTGCTGAGGTTCCCCACTTGAGTTAGAGACATGCTGAACTGGCCAATATTTTCATGGATATATTCAAGACACAGACACAGATCCTCTTAAAAAACGCTGCCAGATCAGAAAAATGGACTTGGTTGAAAATATACAACATACAAGACAATGATAAATGATCTTGGGAGGCTAGATTTTGTGTTTTTAATGTCTACACCTTCTTTCTTTTCTTTTTTTTTTGTCTCTTCTTTTTTTTTTGTCTCTCTAAGATGACATAAATTGGGTGTTATTTTTACACTTTTTTATTTAGTTTTTTTATAAATACCTTAAAAAGGGCCAGAAGTCAGGATTGCATAGAGAAGGTTCACCTTGCGTTGTTGCAGTAGCACCCTGGACAAGGTCAGCTCCCCCCTATTAGAAGATGGTGGACCAATGCAACGTCTGCATTGCCGAGGTAAGAGTTGTGTTCCAGCTAAAAACAATGTGAGCCACAGAAAGGGTTTGTCTTCTATATTTTAATTTATTACAGCACAGCGATTAAAGCACAGTGTTGTGCATTCTCCCTGTTTGGGATTTTAGTTATGACTGTTGTGACGTTTCCACTCAGGACGTTTATTATGACACTTCATCCAGTTTAGACAGGTGTTGGACTTCAATAAATTCTATTGAATACAAAAACAAACTTAGTAGGTATAAGGCCAATATTTTTATATGACACATTATATGACAGCCAGCACAATAAAATATATAAATAAACAGCATGATTTAAAAAATGTTTAAATGTTCTTGTATTTCAAATGCTGTTACAAACGGGGGAACTGGGTATTTTAAACTATCAAGTTTGATTTTTCATACTTCATCTGATCTTAATTTGTGATGAATGCCACCCATAGATCATTATAACAGAATTGAGAAGTTTTTTTCATTTAGAAGAAGATTAGATCATCTGTGCGTCTGTGTTGCATGTTCATTTTGTGAAGTCACATGTTTCTTGTGTGTTAATTGAATCGCCAGATTTGTACGAATGGTTCTGGTCCATGCATGTCTCAGTCTACACTCCCTCTGCAGTTCTCTGTAGTCCAGACACAACTCCCTGCCATCTTGGTCATCTAGTGTTAGGTAGCGCCTCTTTTCCCCTTCACTCATCCACCTCGGTCTTATCCTGAACTTACACATACACAAAGCTTACGAACCATCAGCTTGGTTAAAATACCCGTCTAAGCAGAAAAGAGACACCTGCTGTACTTAACCTTTAGGTAAAAAAGTAAACGAAAAACCTTCTTGATGAACAAGATGTCAACGTTATTCAGGGTTCTTTGGTGGGTTCTCATTTTACTTTGCTGAATTGTTGCTGTTCTGCTGCCTCAGTTCAGACATTACAGACCTGCCTTTCTCCAGCGGCGTAGACTGGATAAACGGCCTCTTACTTAGATTGTCGTTCCTGGTGCAGCAGACACAAAACAGCAGAGTCGAGAAAATGGTGCTAAACAGTAGGATTGTAATCTGTCCTTTCTGTAAATTCTCAGTCTGTAAGATTTGCACTAGAATTTCAATCAAGATCCTAATCCTCTCAATTGAGCGGATGGGTGGGTCAGGTTTTTGCAACCTCTTACTCCTCCTCCAGGAAGGGTGTGGCTATTTTGATCAGTAAAAACTTTAATTTCAATCCCTCACCTGTGTTAAAGACAATCAAGGCCATTTTGTAATCATTAAGCTTTGTGGTGGTGAATTAACTATCACCTCAATCCCTCTCTTGACAAACTCCCACCGGGTTCTCCTCCTCCTCCTTCAGGCCAGGCTAGAATGCACATTCTTTATGCTCTGACATTGGATTTTCTGATGTTTGGAGGGAGTTTCACCCCATCGACCTAGACTTCACCCTTTTATATGCATCATATTAAATTTTCACTATTCACTATCTTTATTCCATCTTTCCTGCATTATTGGCAATGTCATGTCATGTGATCATGCTCCCCTGTACTTGATTAATTCATTCTCTGAAGAGAGGATGATAAATGTATCTCATACTTTAATTTGAAATTTAGGATTCTATTAATTCGTCATCGATTGATAATCCCATGATCCTTTGGGAGACCTGTAAGGCTTTTTCCTGGGGTCTGGACATTTCCTATTTGGCGGTGACACGTCCGTGAGCTGGCGGGGGAAGGAAGCGCAGAGGCGGAATATACTGCGATTTATTAAACACAAAGGAAAACGGCGCGAGGGCCTAAAACAGTGAAAACTAAGGGGGAGAACAAAAACAAACCCGCTGGCGTGTGGCGATTGCCAGAACTGAAAACAACCCTAATAATACGTTGCGCGGTCCACATAAAATGTCACAGCCCCGAATGACTGCTCAGAAGCGCCTTATAACCGCCCTGGTGTCATGCAGATTGGTGGCAGGTGAGTCTCCAGCTTCACCTAATCGTGACAAGCGGCCAGAAAGCACAGAAACATCAGGACCAAGGGAAGAGCCTCGGTCCAGCGTAGTCCTCTCGATTCACAGCATTTCATTAGTTTGCTTTTCAGGGTGCCATTTTCTCGCTCTACCGCACCCCCAGACTGTGGATGGTATGCACAGTGTGTTTTCAACTTAAACCCCAACATGGCACTTAGTTCGTTTAAGGCCTCATTAACAAAATGTATCCCATTGTCGCTTGAAATAATGCCCCACCAAGGGATGATTTCATTGATTAAAGCCTTTGCTACTGCCCACCCGTGGCACGCTTTGCAGGAAACACCTTGTAAGATTGGGCGTCGCAGGATCATGCTTTTGTTTTGCATAGCGACCGTCTACAAGAAGAAATGTGACATTCCTGTGCCAATTGTTGTGCATGAAGATTCAACACCTCTGTTTTTCGTGCCTTTTGTCGGATGGCAACGTGTGAGGTGTCGGCCGTCAGGACCGCCCACTCTCTTTGTCTTCCCCAGATGGGAGGCACCGGGGGACGTGACATCAGAAACAACAGGTTCTGATTGGTCTGTGACAACTTCCTGTAGGCCAGGGGTATACTGGTCTGCTCACATGTGGCAAAGGGGCTTTTCTTTTTTCTTTTCTTTTCTTTCCCAGCTGTCTTTCCATCGAAACCGGATCTTCTGGTTTTCGAGCCTGCTCTATCATCTCATTATTTCTCATGGCTCTGCCTCTTTCTCTCTCTCTCTCTCCCCCTTTACTCTTTCTTCTCATTTTTGTTTTCTCTGTAATCTTGGTACCTTTTCACATTCAATATTCACATGTAACTACAATAATTATTTACCGGTGTTAATAAATTAGAAACTGTTCATTTTTAACCTCTATTGTGCCATGCCTCTTTCTGCCAGGTAACATCAAGTTGGAGTGGTTGAATATAGTGCTTTTGTGTGGAGGGAGAAGGAGTTTTACACTCTGTTCTCTCTCTACCACGGTCTCTTTTACAACCTCCATCCATGTTACACAGCACAGCACATGGTGACACAATGAAATGTGTCCTCTGCTTTGAACCATTTGCTCAGTTGCACATCAGTGTCACCTTGGCGGTTCAGGATTTGAACTTGCAGCCTTATGATTACGGGGCCTGTAACTCCCCTCAGTTAATCACGAGACACAAGCAATTCCATTTTTAACAGGCATTTATTTAATCTTCAGTATGTCCTGAGAACTAAGATACATATGTAGCCCTGCTGATATTTTATTCTGTTGATATTTTATTTATTTTATAGAACTGATAAATGCCTGGATAAGGTGTTTATTTATTGTATGGAGGAATAATTGTTGTATTTGCATTTAATTAACTTTTTATATAAGTAAAGTATTTCTTTTCGGTAATGTGTGTACTACCTGCCTACTGTGTGTGAGGGGGGGTGATTGGTTGGAGAGACGGGAAGAGAAGGGAGAGGAGAAGGATGGAGGACGGACGCGAGGTACAGTAAAGTTACCTGCGAGTCCGGTTGAAATATATACATAGCACATGTATTTATACCCTCCGGAACATATTGTGCTAGTGGGAAACGGATAGTGACCCATTACGACAGCGGATATTATAGACAGATTACGATCGCGAAAACCGAGCGGTGAATCCGACTTTTTGAGTTATTGAGAGTTCGAGGACTTTTACTTTTGAGTTGTTATATATGTGTTGAGTGAAATATTATTTTATCTAATTGTTCATGTTCTAATCATTAATGTAATATGTAAATATATTTAGTAAATTATTTGTGTGTGTTAGAATACTTGTGGTGTGTTAATTTGTGTATTTAGTGGTTTTCCTTAATGGTAAGAAGTGGGAGAAAATGAGCATATCCAAAATTTAACACTAGTTTTACAAGTTAAATACTGGGGTTCAGAGGGAACCCAGGGAGCGTATCCCTGGCTGGGCTAGGGGCGCTACGCATAGACAAAAATTTAAATCAGCAAACATACAAGAAAAATTCTAAACACAAAATCCGTACAAAATTAGCACACTGCTATTCGCTAATGCACTGTTACGTCCTGGTCTAGGTCAGGAACGTGAACAATTAGAAAGAGGGGGGGAAACGCCACTAACGTCATTTTAATAAATCGAAAACAGTACAAGTCGAGCCTTGAAACAAGACTACAGTCAGGCCAGGAAAAAGCACAGGGTTGACTACTGTGAACAGGGCATCTGTCTCATTCTCCCTTTCCTCCCCTCTCTCCTCTTTCCTTCCGTCGCAGCAGACCCACGCCATCTTTAACGGCCTCACTCCGACGGGAGCACCAATCAAAGTCAGGTATGGGAGGAGCTCCGAAAATTACAGGCTCCTCCTACAAAAAGGAAAACAAACAAGATAGAGAACACAGACAGCACATCACATGACCACGGGACGTAACACTTTTGGTAATTTTACATGCATAATAACACAGTTTCTCATACCTCGTTGGCCATGTTAGCTCAAGGGGAGAAAACAGGAAACATCTCTTCATAAGATCTCTTCATTTACACTTTGTCTTGATATTTATTTCAGCTGAGCACACGCATTCTACTTAACACTAGAACTCCCAGGTTTTTCTGACCCCCTCAGCCCTACCAGAGGTGGCCCAAATGGCCCCTTGGTTTGAAACTAACAACTCAATCACTGACAAATGGCTCCCATTCATTTGTAAATGTGTGGCCGATTGGAATGTGTCACTCCCCTCCCCCCCCAAGAAGTGTACTCTAACACTGTTGTGTACTAAGTGTACGGTAGCTGCCTGTGATACCTTCACATTCACCTTCACAAAAGCTTACCATATCTATACAAAATATCCCACACACTGACTGACCTGCAAATATGAAAGACACAAATTCACCAAATATAGAAATACAGGTGTGTTTTATTTATTAAAAACAGACTGAAAAGTCATGGTCCGTGGTTGATAAACATGCTCATACATGTAATGAATCATCACTGAATTATAAAACAAAAAAAATCAAATAAAAATAATAAAAACTAAATAAACAAATAAATAAATAAAGTAAAAAATAATTCTCAGTTCCAATTCATCATATCAGTGGTTACTATCCCACGCAGTGTGTCTGTCTGTCTGTTTCAAAGTCTGTGTTTGCAGACCCAGTGACCATTGTAGAGATCATACAAAAACAAAATTCACTCTTTGTTTTATAATTCAGTCATGATTCTGCTCAGGTATGAGCATGTGTTAGAGTTGTACGCCGTTCCAACACTTATAAACCAGAGAAGAATGACACGAAGAAGTTGAGCTCTTTTACTTGCAAGGAGAGCGATCAGAGACGACCAATACAGCAGCCTCCAAAAAGCTCTGCCGTCTCTTCCGCTTCCTCTCTTTTTATTCAATAATAGGGCGGTACATTCATCACAGGATCACACCAAATAAGCTTATAATTTGCATGTAGGGTTGTCTCTTTGGTAGACGCTCCATCGCCAAGGTCTTCTTGTTTTTCTTGCTTCTCCGCAGCTGCAGGCCTCCTCTTATCAAGTCGCGGTCATTCTGTTCTGCAAACAGCCTTTAGCCCACCAGTTTCTGAAGAGACTAATGATTCAATGTAGTGCGCATATTAAAAAGATTAATATAGTTTAATGTATGCGAGATATATACATATGTCAAAAGGATTAATAGAGTTTAATACATGTGGGATATATATGTCAAAAAGGTAGTAAAGGTTAATAACATGATAACTTATATACATTTCCCAACAGCATGTTATCAACCATGGACCATGACTTCACTCAGCTTATGACATTTTTGTACAAATATTCATTGGAGACTGATGTGTTCATTTTCATTCATTTTCATTCTATTCATTTCATTCTATTAGCAACTTTTCATTTTATCCTATTTTAATAAATAAAACACACTTGTGTTTCTATATTTTGTGAATGTGTGTATTTCATACTTGCAGGTCAGTCAGTGTGTGGGATATTTTCTATAATTTTGTAAGCTTTTGTGAAGGTTTCAATGTCACACACATACTGTAGCTTTGGCCTGTCTTGAAGCAGTGATGTGGGTAAAGAAATGTAAATATGCCAGGGTTCACAGGTAACTAGTGTTTTTGCACAACAAAAGCAGGAGGATGATGGAGCTGATGGCCTCTCCACAGGAGGTTAAGTGGAAAAGACCAAAAAAGCAGAGCAGAGTGACAGAAATATCTTCTCTGCCTTTTTTATATTTTCCACTTTTTTGTTTGTGCACCTTAGCAGACATTCACTGCCATCGGAAGTGCAAGACATTTTTCTGCTTTAGTTGTATCTTTTTATTTAGTAAGATATTTCAGAATTATTATTAGTATCTGTGCATGCATTTGTGATATCATTTGACTTTCCCATTGCTCACAATTTGAATTTGTTCATACTGCAGATGAGGAGACTGCTTCTCAACCTAAAAAGAGAGCTCGTTTGGGGACTGACCTGACAGAGACAGCGAAAGATGGCACAGTGTGGCGTGAAGAACAGGTGGGGACGCGTCTCCCTTTCACCCCAATAGAAGCATACGCCGCAGATGGAGAGCCAACGGCTAAGGCCAGAAGAAGTATCTCGAGTTGCCTTCAGAGCTTCCTGTGTTTCATCACTCTTGACATGCTTCGTAGCATTCAAGAATGGACGATCCAACATGTACAGCAAACCGAGCATGCTCATTGGTTCATGGGCCTCCCTGAACTAATGGCATTTATCGCAATTGTCATCTTGCGGGGGCTTACCAAGGTTCCATTGCTACGTGACTGCTGGTCAGCAAACCTGGGAAACCCACAGATCATTGGAACTATGCCGTGAAACCGCTTCCAAGACATCATGCGACACCTACGCTTTGATGACAGGTCCACCCGCAGTGATCGAGCAAAGACAGACAAGTTTGCTGCAATTTCCAGTGTGTGGGGATCATTTTTCACCAACTGCATCACGTCCTACAACCCTGGTCTACATATCACCGTTGGTGAACAGCTTTTCCCGTCAAAGACTCGCTGCTGTTTCCTGCAGTATATTGCAACTAAACCTGATAAGTTTGGGATCAAGTTTTGGGTCCAAGTACATTTGGAATGTCCTCCCATATGTTGGCGAGGACCCCAGTCGTCCCAGTGGGGAGAGACTGTCTGAAAACGTAGTGATGAGGCTGATGGAACCATTCCTAGACAAGGCCAGAAATGTTACCACGGACAATTTCTTCACATCGCTGTCACTTGCGCAAAAACTGCTTCGCCGGAAAACCACCATCCTCGGCACAGTCAACAAGATTGGCCGGGAAATTCCTCAATCCGCCAGACAAACAGATCGCAGTGAATTCACCACTCAGGTATGTTGCAGGTCTTTTGTGGTTTTTAGAAACAACACCTCCAAGTGTGTCATTGTGTGTAAAAGTGCTATGAAAATAACAATTTCTTATTTATTAGGTTTTTTCAACCACTGATGCCACACTGACGCCGTATTCGGCCAAACGGAAGAAGACCGTCTATGTTCTTAGCAGCATGCACAGCGTGGTTCAGACTGATAATACCACCAAAAGGAAGCCAAACACTGTCACCCTTTACAACACCACAAAGTGTGGCGTGGATGTGATGGACCAGATGGTGCGGGAGTACACTGTCCGCAGAGGAACACGCCGCTGGCCAGTTGCCGTGTTCTATAATATGATTGACATGGCAGCATTGAATGCACATGTGCTATATCAAGCATGCACCGGGAAGCAGGAAAGACGGGTGGACTTCCTGGTGGAGCTTGCATGAGAGTTGGCTAGCTCTCATATGGCGGCGAAGAAGGCAAGAAATGAACAATTGCTTCGGACACAACCCTCCACACCTGGCCCTGGAAAAAGAGCCACGTGCCAGGTCAAACACCAGTGCAAGAACAATCATGCCACTGTGCGATGTGTTCACTGCTACAGATACACATGTGGTAAATGCAGACGGGAGATGCCATGGCAGTGCCAAGATTGTGAGTGATTGCTGAAATGTACTCACTCACTTTTTATTATTATTTGTAAATATTAATACAAATGGTTGGTTTGTTTTTTATTTTGTACAGTTTTTATCAATAAACCTCTTCAACAAAGGAAAAAAACCCTGTGTGTTCATTTCTCCCTAAGATATCAAAGTGAAACACAAGTGTCCTTGGAGTGGCTCAGCATGGCCCCGCCTTGTTTACATAACTAAAGCATCTGTTCACAGGTGATTAAGGAAATTAGTTCAAAGTCTTCCAGACCATCGGCTGTCCTGTGGGTTTTACAGGTAGAAAAGCCAAATGGCTGCTCTCTGGGACTGCTTCAGGTCCGCTTCCTTACCCACTAGGTCCCCACTGCCCCCTATGAACGGTCTTCATGGGGAAAGATGTTGAATATTTAGTTGGAATTTATAATAATAACTGATCATTTATAATTTACTGAATTTGTCAAGTTAATACATTGAGTTGTTTGCCTGTACATGGCAGTGTAGTTTCTCTATACGATTTCTGTCATGGAGGAATGTTCTTTTTCCAAGTTTTTCTTTTTTTATCTTAGACCAAGTGAAAATGATTAAGGAAAGAAGAAAGAGAAGAAATGTAATCATATTTCTTGATTAAAGACAATTTAAATAAAAAAGGAATCTGGTGCGGACATTTTTTTTCTTTTTGACCAGAAGTTTGCAGTTGTGCTTAACAATGCCACCCATAGATGTTTTTTTCTCTTGTAAGTGAATTAAGAAGTTTAGCACAAGCAAGATTTTTCTAAAGTACAAGGAGATTAGATCATCTGTGGGTGGGTGTGTGTGTGTGTGTGTGGGTGTGTGTGTGTGTGTTGCAAGTTGAATTCTTTGAATGTGTGTTAATTTTCTCACCTGATATGTATAAATGGTTCTGGCCCATGCGTGTCTCAGTCTACACTCCCTCTGCATGATGACAGTGAATTTCAGGAGACGTCCCTGAACACTGCTCCCCCTCACCATATCAGACAACCCAGTGTCTTCTGTGGAGACCTTCAAGTTCCTGGGTACCACCAGCTCCCAGGACCTGAAGTGGGAGATCAACATTTCCTCCATCCTGAAAAAGACCCAGCAGAGGATGTACCTGAGACAACTGAGAACATCCAGTCTTCCACTGCTTCCGCTGCTGATCCAGTTCACTGCAGTCAGAGTCCATCCTGTTGCTCCTCCATCACAGTCTAGTATGAAGCAGCCACTCAACAGCATAGGAACAGGTTGCCTCCATCCAGGACCTGATCCTCTCAAGAACCAGAAAACAAGCAGGGAAGATCATCACAAATGCCTCACACCCTGGACACAGACTTTTTGATCTGCTGCCCTATGGCAGAAGATCTGCAGACCAGGACCAGTCGACACAAGAACAGTTTTTTTCCCCTCGCCATCACCCTCCTAAACAACTGCGTGTGGTGATTCTCAGTAGGATTCTGTGCAGGGCGTGTTTAATCGATTACACTGCTTATGGTAACGCTGCCTGTTTTAATAGATTGAAGGGCTGTGTGTGATCTGGCCTGCTGAGTTCAGAGCACGTCAGGCAAAGATGCATTAATTAATTTTATTTTTAGTATGAGCGCCACTCACGCTGCTGAGCTGTATAGTTCATAGAAATTATTTAGTCCAGTTAGTTTGTTGTGGTGGAGTAAAGAAATGTAGAAAAAATGGTCCTTTTACAGCGGAAGCAAACTAAATCCAACCAGGGTAATAACTACCCCAGCCCACTAGGTGTCAGCCTAGCAGGAAGTCACTGTGAACTAGCGAGGAAGAATGCTTGCAAGCGTGATATCCTGTTTACGGTTTAGCGTTGCATTTATTTAGTTAAAATGCTAATATCATTAACACCAATGATAACTGGCTACAGAAAGCCTGTAGCCAACATTATTGTTTTTTTCCCATTAACCTTCATCAGTTATCCTTAGCCAACCATTCTATGTTAGCAATTGCTAGCTAAAGAGCATAGCCAGTAACTAAATGTTAGAAGACATAGCCCTGCTTCAGAAGCAGGCTAATGTGGTAGCATAAGCATATAGCATTCTAACTTCTTATGCGAGTTACAAGAAACCTGTTGGCCTGTTTTCTATTTTGCTGCTCTGTGCTAGGTGTGTTAACCAATGACCAAAGGCCAAATTAACTAAAAATTTGTCAATGGTTAGTCAATTACCATTTAATAAAAATGACATTTTTCTTCCCTTTTATGTTGGACTGACTAGAGGTTTTGTGATGTTTAATGTGATGTGATATTGGCTTTAATTAACCATTTTCCTGTCCTGCATCTCTGCATCTCGTCTTCTCTCCTTGTCCCTCTCTGGCATTACAAACGCTCATCCAAAGCATCTGACTGTTAGATAAAGCAGAACAACATAACATCAGGACTCATCTTGGCTTTTTTAACGTGTACACCTTCTTTTGTGTTTTTTGTCTGTTTTTGCTCGCTTTTCTCCCAGTTATGAGTTATTTTGGTGGTATTTTAAGACAATCGCCCTTCTCTTTTTTAACTTACCTTGCAGCCCACCCCATGAGAAGTGGTGTGAATCTTTTGCAGCGTGCTTTATTTTTTCCTTAAAAAGGGGAGCTGGTGTAGATTGGGTGCTATATTTATACTTTTTAAAAATGAACTGTCTTAAAATATTTTATGTGATTATTTGCTGATGGTGAATATTCTCTAGCACCACTTTTTGCTTCTTTAGGAGTTTCATGGCTGTCACCCGTGCCACCCCAACCCCAGTACCGCTCCAGGTCCACAATGAAGATGGCACTCCATAAAATGGTGGAATAAACAAACACCAGATGCAAACTAACACGCTGCTTATTTCCCGTGTGATGTAAGTGATTTTCTGACTGATACTGCCTCAAGCCGAGTAAGTTTGTATTTTTCGTACCTGTTCATGTTTGACACCGATGCTCTTTGACCCCTGCGCTCCCAACACTCGTTGCCTTTTCCTGCACCACATACAATCCTCGTTCTCCCAGTACGACCTCTTTTGGCCTGACTCCTCTCCAGCCAGTCTTCTCCGCAGTGACGTGTGGCTCCAATAGACCATAGGTTCTCCACAGACAGTTCTGCCCTTGCGATTGCGCCCCAGGTCCTGCCCTCTGGTAAGGGGGCATGGGGAAGGTTGGAGGAAAGTGCATTAAAAACAATTTCTTTGGGAATCAGGCAGAAGGTTCAAGAAGGTTCATCTTGTGATGCAGGAGCATCCTGAACTCAGTCAGCAGGCTCCTTTTAGAAGATGGTGGGCCGCAGCCTATTGTCTCTGCATTGTCGAGTTAAGAGGTGTGTTCAAGCTTAAAAGTATGTGAGCCACTGAAGGGGTTTGTCTTTAGATCTTCTGTGTGTTCATTTATTACCGCACAGTAATTAAAGTGCAGTGTTCTTCAGACTGTTGCAACATTTCCACTCTGGACTGTGAGATGTTACTGCTACTGTTACTTTAACATGTTATGACTACGTTGTAAGTTCACGCTCATTTTTAGTTTATTTGACAGAGCAGCGTGTTCCACGACTGAAGTATTTAACTTTCTAAATTTTGTCGTTCCTTTGAGTGCTGTATTCAGTTACTTGAACACATGGACTTATTGATGCTGCCTGTTCAGCGATTGAGGTGAAATTAATTCCAGGTTGGATATTCGACCGATATTCATAAATTCACTATAAGCACAAAGACTTCTGTTTTTAACTTTCAATAGCTTCCACATAAACTGACCCTGTAACCCAAAACCAACGTAGAATTGTGCTGCTGCAAGGGACTAATCAGACACACCTAAATTGTAATGGGTTTTCTGCACCACTTATTTTGTATTAATAGAATTATAAAAACATTTTATTAATAGCTTCAACACAAAATGATCCTGTGATCCAAAACAAACTGAGGTGTGTCTGACTAGTTTTAAAATTCAGGTAATAAATGATAAATGAATCCTTGATAAAAAATATCAATTTAGGAATGGGTGGCGGTTTTCGTAACATGAAAAGAATGCGTGATTTATTTGTGAGTTACATCGACCTGATCGACCTGACACTTGCTCAAGGAATTGGGCTGCAAGTTTTGGATATCACGGCATGCGCCGAGCACTTCCTGACGCTCCTGTATTTGGAACACGGAACACCTCACTCACCACTGTTGTCTTGCCCCAGCCACCTTTCCTGTTGATCACAGTGACCGATCATCTCTGTAGCGCGTGCCTGGTCCGGGTCCAGCTCCACTTCTTCAGACTGATCATCTGGATTGGACACCTCATTGCTCTGGCTGGACTCTTGTATTGCGGAGGAGGGATCAGGCTCTTCATTGTGACCTTTAGTCTGGATACATTTCCCCTCCAGGCCTTACTGTGACATTCTTGTTTCTGCTGGTCTGACCATGTTGTCCCCACAAGCTCCACTTGTGCCGCTGACCTGTCCCTCCTGTGCTAAATTGCCCTTCCCTCTGGTTCTGGCCATCAGCCTTTTCATCTGAGCTTCATACAGCACTTTGGAAACATCCAGCTGGATCTGCCAGCCGCCAGGCTGATAAAGCGTCTGCAGACATTCAGCGATGTCAGTTCCACAGTGATGAATGTTCCACAGCACCAACTTGTCTTGTTCCCCCAAAACCACACGCTGTCCCTGTAGGAATTTTACAGTCAGTTCATTTAGCTGCTTCCCCAAATCCTGGACCAGGACAGCGAGCTCTACATTGACATTTCTCAAGTCGAAGTCAAAGTAAACCTTACTGTCATTTCCGCTCTATACTGTACAGCATATAGAGATATGACATGATGAGGCTCCGCTTACATTAATGCAGAAAACAAATAGATATAATGGAATAAGAAAATAAATAAACTGGAAGTTTTACTGATGCAGCTCTTGTGGAAGAGGTCCTGTAGCAGAGGGTGAGATGTTCCTTGGCAGCCACGCGGAGATACAGTTAGATATACACGGTGAGGATGTGTGGAGGCAGGTTGGCCGCAAAAGTGCAGACACCGTTGGGCTTTTTTGCCGATGGAGGTGGTGCTGGTGGTCCAGGTGAGGTTGTGTAAGATGTGAACTCCCAGGTACTGATTACAGTTTCTACCATGGAACAGTGGACGCTGAGTGGTGTGTGGGTGGGTGGGTTAGTCTTCCTGAGACTGACAAGAAATCCAGTGTCCAGTTGCAGAGGGAGGTGCTCAGTCCCATCTTGCTGAGTTTCTCAAACAGTTTTGGGGCAATGATGAGTTGGAGCCCATAGGTCTCTTTAAGGAGGGTCTTTATTTCTTTGTTTTTTACTACTTTAATTTAAATGCAATTATCTTCATTTTTGCTCATCATCTAACAGTCCTTTGTCTACATAGTGAAAGACAACAGACATTTAAAGATAATTTTTTTTTTCTTATTTAGATGTTATGTCTTCCACAAACAAGAGACAAGGAAAGCACCAGGTCCAAACTGCATCTCCTCTTCCTCCTTCAAAACCTTCTGGATCCAGGTTTCGCACATGGACTGTCCTCAGGGATGAGTCCTCTCCCCACAGCGCTCCAGGACCGGCTCCAGAACTACTGAAATTGGTCAGAGGGACATAAAATCAACATTCCAAGTGATTAGGGAGTAGCCTCATGTAATGCAAGTAAACAGGAAGTGTTTTTTAAATTGCGTATTAAACACTAGCAAACAGCCACTCTGAAAACAGACTCCACAGGGAGTTGAACCCCGCCCTGATCATGAAGGTCAGGTGTGCCACCACCGGAGCCTTTTTTTTTGGCTTTTTTTGCTACTACTATTAATTATTTAAGTATTTAAGTATGAGGCGCCCCCTAGAACATATTTCAACAAAATAGATGTTTGTATGTGCGAAGTTTGCATGTAGAAGCGTCAGGAATATATGGCGTATGTGCGAGGTTTGTATGTAGATGCGTGAGGAATATATGGTGTATGTGTGAGGTTTGTATGTAGATGTAAGAGGAAAGATAGTGTATGTGCGAGGTTTTCTTGATAAATGACAGAGGGGGCGCCTCATATACAGGCAATGTACAGGTTAAATTAATTCCAAATTGTGTCCAATTCATCTCCAATTGGCCTAGTTGTTTTGTGGGGGAAACCGGAGAACCCGGAGAAAACCCACGCTGGCACGGGGAGATACAGGCAATTCTCCACACAGAAGGAAATTTCCTTGCTGCGAGACAAGGTGCTAACCACAATGTCACCGTGTCGCCCGTTACTAAATACTTACCTTAATACTTACCTGTACTAGTGATCACTATTGGTACTGCTAGTATTACTAATAGTGGTACTAGTAAGGTGGAAGGAGGAAGCACATCTCCGTAGCCAGGTCCCAGATGCCAGGAATGGAGTTCAGCTCCTCGATGACGTCTTCTGGAAGACCAATCTCCTGACTGGCTTCCCGATTGGGTCCCTGTGGACTGTCTGCTGCTGGACTGTCCTCCATCTGGTTTTGAAGTGCAGTTCTTCGCGCCACCTCTCTGTAGTAGGGCTCCTGAAGATGGTGGCGTACCCGAAGAATCCAGCGCTCCTCTTCGCTCTCAGATGTGCTGGTGGAGGGCTGATGAGCGCCGGTGATGGAGGTGACTGGAACCACACTGGGCAGAGGCATGGCAGGACCATCCTGTTGCCTGCTGCATGGAGGCAGGAAGCCCATCTCCACAGCCAGGTCCTGGATGCCAGGAATGGAGCTCAGCTCCATTACAGCGTCCTCAGGAAGTCTGATCTCCTGATTAGCTTCCTGATTGGGTGCCTGTGGAGCATCCCGCACCTGCCGCATACATGGCCTGCTCCACGGCAGAGCTGGAGGGGAGTTAGTGACCCTCACACATGCCAACGGTATACCTGAGTAGTACAGTGACATGAATACATTGAGATTTTTTATTTTGTTTTAATTTACTGACTGTGATACCTTCAAATGGACCATATATGTTTATACTGGATTTACAGTGGGCTACACCTCTGGGTTTTTAATTTTTCTTTTTATTGATCTTGAGTGATCAAAAACTCACAACAAACCTCTCAGAAATTAGAATCAGAAATCAGTAGAATACTGAAAACACAGTATTATTTCTTAATGTCTTACCAGTGTGACCTGCTACCCTTGGGAGGATCTTGCGCAGTGGCCTCCTGGTGACTGTTGGCTCCTTGGGCTTCTTCCGAGGCCGGCCCATCCTTCTCTTAAAGAAATCTCTCTCTCCGTCTCCTGAAAAGAAAGCTTTACAGGTAATAAATGATGCTAAGCTAAATTATGCTAAGCTAAGCAGAAAATACAAACTAAATTAGTTATCAAGTCTAAACAGTAAAATAATTAATAATAGCAGTAAAACAGAAAAAGTAGTTAGCCTTTAAAAAGGCTTTTGGGTTAAAAGTTCAATTTTTCTTCTGAAGAAAGCACAGAAGTAGAGAAAAAACAAGAGTCCAGAAAATGTCACTTTCTGTCACTTTTTGTGTCGCTTAGCAACAGGCTGTTATAAACATACCTTCATATGTAACAGCACTGAGCAGCCAATCAAGAGCCACAAATTTAAACAAACAATTCTTTAAACCTAACTTTTTCATAATTGCACCGTTGCCTATCAGAACTGAAAATCAAGATTTTTTGGTGTAAATACATGTTTAATATATTTGTGAGTGTAATTATTTTTAAATTAATAAAGTAATTATTTTTTCCAAAACTTAAACAAGCCTTTAGCAACTCGATTTTATTCATTTTAATTATTTTTAGAGGTTGCATAGATTCATTCTTGAAATATCATATTTCAATTATCTACTTTTTAGTGTTTAATAGAGGAAAAGTACATCTTTAGGAATTTTTCATTGCAATGATTTCTTCTGTCCACTAGATGGCAGTAAAGATCCCCTCTCTTTCACTCATTTACAAGGTCAGGTTTTCCCACCGCATCGAGACTGGAGGCAGCAGTCACTGATGGCACTGCAGGACCCTCGTTTTGTTTCCTTTGTCTGTATTGAAGCCTCATGATGCACACATGACCCTGACGTGGGTGTCACTTTAATCCGGGTTCATATTTCACCACTTTTATTTGTATATTTATTTCAGAAGCTGTTTCTCTTAGACTGCTGCAATGGGAAATGGGTGCGGTGCGGTGCGGTGCAAGATTACACCAAGGTCCCCCGGATTTTTTAGTCTTTCCTTTTTCTGATGTCTTCAAACCTGGTGCTGAGGTTCCACACTTAAGTAAGAGACATGCTGAACTGGCCAATATTTTCATGGATTTATTCAAGACACAGACACACATCCTCTTAAATAATGCTGCCAGATGATTTGGGGGAGAATTTATTAAATAGATTTAAGTTCTGTATAATAGGCCAGTTGCAGCAGTTTGAACTACAATTCCAGTAGTTTTGCTCTCAACCCGTGGAAATAGGCAGGATGATCTTCTCAGCCTCTTCTCTTTCACTATTGAACCACTAGCACAGGCCATAAGAGCGGATGCACTAGAATTCCTGGTATTCAGATTAGTGAAAGGATGCCCAAGATATCATTGTATAGTGGACGACATATTGTTTGTTTCTGTCCCAACCACGAATATTTATCCCTCATTTTACTGAAATCATTTTATTATTTAGTGAGTTCTCTTGATATAAAATCAACCTGACAAAATCAGAGGCTATGCTCTTAAGTCTAGTGACATCCATTCCTGACACATGTAGAAGAAAATTTTCACCACACAAGGAAGGAAGGTGTGGACCGCGGAAGAAGTTTTCCAGATGAGTTTATTGAAAAAAGATTTTATTGAAAAAGATCCACCCCCAGACTGGTGGATGCCAAGTGTGTTTTCAACTTGAACCCCAACATGGCACTTAGTTCATTTGAGGCCTCATTAACAAAATGTCGCTTGAAATAATGACCCACCAAGGGATAATTTCATTGATTAAAGCCTTTGCTACTGCCCCACCCGTGGCAACGCTTTGCAGGAAAACACCTCCACCCATGTTACACAGCACAGCACATGGTGACACAATGAAATGTGTCCTCTGCTTTGAACCATCACACTTAGTGAGCAATGGGCAGCCATGAAAGGCATCCTGGGAGCAGTGTGTGGGGACGGTGCTTTGCTCAGTTGCACATCAGTGTCACCTTGGCGGTTCAGGATTTGAACTTGCAGCCTTATGATTACGGGGCCTGTAACTCTGCTCAGTTAATCACGAGACACAAGCAATTCCCTTTTTAACAGGCATTTTGTGCATCTTCAGTATGTCCTGAGAACTAAGATAAATAGACAAAATTTAAATCAGCAAACATAAAGAAAAATTATAAACACAAAAATCCGTACATTATAACAGTGATTAGCACGCTGCTATTCGCTAATGCACTGTTACGTCCTGGTCTAGGTCAGGAACGTGAACAATTAGAAAGAGGGGGGGAAACGCCACTAACGTCATCTTGCTGAGTTTCTCAAACAGTTTTGGGGGGATGATGGTTTTTGATTGCTGAACTGGAGCCCATCGGTCTCTTTAAGGAAGGTCTTTTATTTCTTATTTTTAACTACTTTAATTTAATGCAATTATCTTCAATTTTTGCCTCATCATCTAACAGTTGTTTGTCCACATAGTGAAAGACAACAGACATTTAAAGATTTCATTTTTTAATTTTTCATTATTTAGATGTTATGTCTTCCACAAACAGGACACAAGGAAAGCACCAGGTCCAGACTGCATCTCCTCTTCCACCTTCAAAACCTTTGCTGGCCATCAGGATCCAGGTTTCGCACATGGACTGTCCTCAGGGATGAGTCCTCTCCCCCACAAGCCGCTCCAGGATTGTCTCCAGAACTACTGAAACGAGTCAGAGGGACATAAAATCAACATTCCAAGTGGAAGAAACATTAGTTACCATTAACGGCTGGTTTTAATAGACCACCAACCTGCTTGGGCGAGTGAAGTTTAATGTTCACCGTAAAAGAATTTCACAGATACAGGAGACAGTATGAATCGTTTTTGAACGTAAATCATGCTGGATTAGGGAGTTAGCCTCATGTAATGCAAGTAAACAGGAAGTGTTTTTAAATTGCGTATATAAACACTAGCAAACAGCCACTCTGAAAAACAGACTCCACAGGGAGTTGAAACCCCGCCCTGATCATGAAGGTCAGGTGTGCCACCACCGGAGCCTTTTTTTTTTTGGCTTTTTTTGCTACCACTGTTAATTATTTAAGTATTTAAGTTAAGTATGAGGCGCCCCCTAGACCATATTTCAAGAAAATAGATGTTTGTATGTGCGAAGTTTGCATGTAGAAGCGTCAGGAATATATGGCGTATGTGCGAGGTTTGTATGTAGACGTAAGAGGAAAGGTAGTGTATGTGCGAGGTTTTCTTTGATAAATGACAGAGGGGGCGCCTCATATACAGGCAATTTACAGGTTAGGATGAATTCCAAATCGTGTCCAATTCATCTCCAATTGACCTAGTGTTTTGTGGGGGGAAACCGGAGAACCCGGAGAAAACCCACGCTGGCACGGGGAGATACAGGCCAATTCTCCACACAGAAGGAAATTTCCTTGCTGCGAGACAAGGTGCTAACCACAATGTCACCGTGTCGCCCGTTACTAAATACTTACCTTAATACTTACCTGTACTAGTGATCACTATTGGTACTGCTAGTATTACTAATAGTGGTACTAGTAAGGTGAAGGAAGGAAGCACATCTCCGTAGCCAGGTCCCAGATGCCAGGAATGGAGTTCAGCTCCTCGATGACGTCTTCGGGAAGACCAATCTCCTGGGATTCCTGTGGACTGTCTGCTGCCGGGTCGCTGTTCATCATTTCTTCCTCCATCTGGTTCTGAAGTGCAGCTATTCGCGCCACCTCTCTGTAGTAGGGCTCCTGAAGATGGTGGCGTACCCGAAGAATCCAGCGCTCCTCTTCGCTCTCAGATGTGCTGGTGGAAGGCTGATGAGCGCCGGTGACGGAGGTGACTGGAACCACGCTGGGCAGAGGCATGGCAGGACCATCCTGTTGCCTGCTGCATGGAGGCAGGAAGCCCATCTCCACAGCCAGGTCCTGGATGCCAGGAATGGAGCTCAGCTCCATTACAGCGTCCTCAGGAAGTCTGATCTCCTGATTAGCTTCCTGATTGGGTGCCTGTGGAGCATCTTGCACCTGCCGCATACATGGCCTGCTCCACGGCAGAGCTGGAAGGGAGTTGGTGACCCTCACACATGCCCACGGTATACCTGAGTAGTACAGTGACATGAATACATTGAGATTTTTTTTTTTATTTACTAACTTTGATACCTTCAAATTGACCATGTATGTTTATATTGGATTTACAGTGGGCTACACCTCTGGGTTTTTAATTTTTAAAATTTTTTTTAATCTTTTTATTGATCTTGAGTGATCAAAAACTCACAACAAACTTTTTAGAAATTAGAATCAGAAATCAGTAGAATACTGAAAACACAGTATTATTTCTTAATGTCTTACCAGTGTGACCTGCTACTCTTGGGAGGATCTTGCGCAGTGGCCTCCTGGTGACTGTTGGCTCCTTGGGCTTCTTCCGAGGCCGGCCCATCCTTCTCTTAAAGAAATCTCTCTCTCGTCTCCTGAAAAGAAAGCTTTACAGGTAATAAATGATGCTAAGCTAAATTATGCTAAGCTAATCTCTCAACCAGAAACTACAAACTAAATTAGTTATAAAGTCTAAAAAGTAAAATAATTAATAATAGCAGTAAAACAGTAAAATAGTTAGCCTTTAAAAAGGCTTTTGTGGTGAAAAGTTATATTTTCTTCTTAAGAAAGCACAGAAGTACAGAAAAGCAAGAGTCTAGAAAATGTCACTTTCTGTCACTTTCTGTGTCGCTTAGCAACAGTCTGTTATAAACATACCTTCATATGTAACAGCACTGAGCAGCCAATCAGGAGCCACATATTTAAACAAACATTTCTTTAAACCTAAACTATTTCACAATTGCACCTTTGCCTATCAGAACTGAAAATAAGATTTTTGGTCTAAATACATGTTTGATATATTTGTGATTGTAATTATTATGAAATTAATAAAAGTAATTATTTTTTCCAAAAACTTAAACAAGCCTTTAGCAACTCAATTTTATTCATTTTAATTATTTTTAGAGGTTGCATAGATTCATTCTTGAAATATCATATTTCAATTATCTACTTTTTAGTGTTTAATAGAGGAAAAGTACATCTTCAGGAATTTTTCATTGCAATGATTTCTTATGTCCACTAGATGGCAGTAAAGATCCCCCTCTCTTTCACTCATTTACAAGGTCAGGTTTTCCCACCGCATCGAGACTGGAGCAGCAGTCACTGATGCCACTGCAGGACCCTCATTTTGTTTTCTTTTGTCTGTATTGAAGCCTCATGATACACACATGACCCTGACGTGGTGTCACTTTAATCCGGGTTTATATTTTACCATTTTTAATTTGCATATTTATTTCAGAAGCTGTTCCTCTTAGAGACCTGCTTCTATGGGAAATGGGTGTGGTGCGGTGATGTGCTGTGCAAGATTTACACCAAGTCCACCGGATTTTCAGTCTTTCCTTTTTCTGATGTCACACTGGTCCTGAGGTTCTCAACTTGAGTAAGAGACATGCTGAACTGGCCAATATTTTCATAGATTTATTCAAGACACAGACACACATCCTCTTAAATAACACTGCCAGATCAGAAAAATGGACATGGGTGTAAATATACAACATACAAGACAATGATAAATAATTAAAACTTGGAATGCTAAATTTTGTGTTTTTAATGTCTACACCGTCTTTCTTTTTTTTTTTTTGTCTCTTTCTGCTTGCTTATCTTTCCTGTATTATTGGCAATGTCATGTCATGTGATCATGCTCCCCTGTAGTTGATTAATTCATTCTCTGAAGAGAGGATGATAAATTTATCTCATACTTTAATTTGAAATTTAGGATTCTATTAATTCGTCATCGATTGATAATCCCATGATCCTTTGGGAGACCTGTAAGGCTTTTTCCTGGGGTCTGGACATTTCCTATTTGGCGGTGACACGTCCGCGAGCTGACGGGGGAAGGAAGCGCAGAGGCGGAATATACTGCGATTTATTAAACACAAAGGAAAACGGCGCGAGGGCCTAAAACAGTGAAAACTAAGGGGGAGAACAAAAACAAACCGCGGGGTGTGGCGATTGCGGAACTGAAAACAACCTAATAATACGTTGCACGGTCCACATAAAATGTCACAGCCCCGAATGGCTGCTCAGAAGCGCCTTATAACCGCCCTGGTGTCATGCAGATTGGTGGCAGGTGAGTCTCCAGCTTCACCTAATCGTGACAAGCGGCCAGAAAGCACAAACAATGAACAATACAAGACCCTGACAGCCAAATTACAGAAGGAACATATAACAGCCACAACCCTAATTTTATTTAAGGAATTGAAAGACACTTGTGATGCTTTGAACACACTCTTCATTCAGAACTCAGAGCACAATTTAGATTTGCTAGGCAGAAGTTATATGAGTCTGGGAATAAACCAGGTCCATATCTGTAGAAGAAGGGCAGATTCTCAAAATATTACTTCTATCACTAATTCAGATGGCTAAGTTCCACTCTAATGGAGAGCTTTATTTTTACCAAGGCATTTAAAATTTAAAATTACCAAGGTCACTGAGGCCCAAAAACTGACTGAATGCCCACATTGAATGCCAGGTCTTCAGGCAGGACCCCGGGGCAGGATGGATTTTGGTGCGAGATTTATAAAGGTTTAATACTGTCCTCTTGGAACCCCTGTGGCCATTATGAATCAATCATTTGAAAGTGGAATCTTACACCCAACCCTCAGGGAGGCAAATATATCTCTTAAGAAAAGAGATCTATTTGAAAAGGCCTAATAGCTCTCTTATTTAAGAAAAGGCCAATAGCTCTCCTAAATACAGATCAGAAGCTGCTCTCAAATACTAGCTATTTGGATGGAGAAAGTGCTACCCCACAAGATCAGATGGATTTATTAAAAATTCAAATTTATTTTATTTATTTTCAGTTTCTACGATAAAAGAGGAGGACTTCTAAATATTCTTCAGGTCTCACAGAGTTACAGGGACCTGGCCTTGGTTTGGTTTTTTCCCTTGATGTAGAGAAGGCATTTGACCGAGTTGAATGGTCTTACATGTTCTTGCTTTTAAACAATTTGATTTGGGGGAGAATTTTATTAAATAGATTTAAGTTCTGTATAATAGGCCAGTTGCAGCAGTTTGAACTACAATCCAGTAGTTTTGCTCTCAACCGTGGAAATAGGCAGGATGATCTTCTCAGCCCTCTTCTCTTTGACTATTGAACCACTAGCGCAGGTCATAAGAGTGGATGCACTAATTCCTGATTAATTCCCAGATTAATGAAAGGATGCCCAAGATATCATTGTAATTGGACGACATATTGCTACTTCTGTCCCAACCATGAATATCTATCCCTCGTTTTACTGAATATTTTTATTATTTAGTTTGTTCTCTGGATATAGAATCAACCTGACAAAATCAGAGGCTATGCTCTTAAGTCTAGTGACATCCATTCCTGACACATGTAGAAGAAAATTTTCACCACACAAGGAAGGAAGGTGTGGACCGCGGAAGAAGTTTCCAGATGAGTTTATTGAAAAGAGTTTATTGAAAAAGATCCACCCCCAGACTGTGGATGCACAGTGTGTTTTCAACTTGAACCCCAACATGGCACTTAGTTCATTTAAGGCCTCATTAACAAAATGTCGCTTGAAATAATGCCCCACCAAGGGATAATTTCATTGATTAAAGCCTTTGCTACTGCCCACCCATGGCACGCTTTGCAGGAAACACCTCCACCCATGTTACACAGCACAGCACATGGTGACACAATGAAATGTGTCCACTGCTTTGAACCATCACACTTAGTGAGCAATGGGCAGCCATGAAAGGCACCCTGGGAGCAGTTGTGGGGACGGTGCTTTGCTCAGTTGCACATCAGTGTCACCTTGGCGGTTCAGGATTTGAACTTGCAGCCTTATAATTACGGGGCCTGTAACTCTGCTCAGTTAATCACGAGACACAAGCAATTCCCTTTTTAACAGCCATTTATTGCATCTTCAGTATGTCCTGAGAACTAAGATAAATAGACAAAAATGTAAATCAGCAAACATAAAGAAAAATTATAAACACAAAATCCGTACATTATAACAGTGATTAGCACGCTGCTATTCGCTAATGCACTGTTACGTCCTGGTCTAGGTCAGGAACGTGAACAATTAGAAAGAGGGAGGGAAACGCCACTAACGTCATCTTGCTGAGTTTCTCAAACAGTTTTGGGGGGATGATGGTTTTGAATGCTGAACTGGAGCCCATAGGTCTCTTTAAGGAGGCTCTTTATTTCTTTATTTTTAACTACTTTAATTTAAATGCAATTATCTTCATTTTTGCTCATCATCTAACAGTTGTTTGTCCACATAGTGAAAGACAACAGACATTTAAAGATTTAATTTTTAATTTAGATGTTATGTCTTCCACAAACAGGACATCCAGACTGCATCTCCTCTTCCACCTTCAAAACCTTTGCTGGCCATCAGGATCCAGGTTTCGCACATGGACTGTCCTCAGGGATGAGTCCTCTCCCCACAGCGCTCCAGGATTGTCTCCAGAACTACTGAAACGAGTCAGAGGGACATAAAATCAACATTCCAAGTGAGAAACATTATTACCATTAACTGCTGGTTTTATAGACCACCAACCTGCTTGGGCGAGTGAAGTTTAATGTCACCGTAAAAGAATTTCACAGATACAGGAGACAGTATGAATCGTTTTTGAAGGTAAATCATGCTGGATTAGGGAGTAGCCTCATGTAATGCAAGTAAACAGGAAGTGTTTTTTAAATTGCGTATTAAACACTAGCAAACAGCCACTCTGAAAACAGACTCCACAGGGAGTTGAACCCCGCCCTGATCATGAAAGTCAGGTGTGCCACCACCAGAGCCTTTTTTTTTGGCTTTTTTTGCTACTATTATTAATTATTTAAGTATTTAAGTATGAGGCGCCCCCTAGAACATATTTCAACAAAATAGATGTTTGTATGTGCGAAGTTTGCATGTAGAAGCGTCAGGAATATATGGCGTATGTGTGAGGTTTGCATGTAGAAGCGTGAGGAATATATGGCGTATGTGCGAGGTTTGTATGTAGATGTGTGAGGAAAGGTAGTGTATGTGCGAGGTTTTCTTGATAAATGACAGAGACGCCCCGTCTCATATACAGGCAATTTACAGGTTAAATTAATTCCAATTGTGTCCAATTCATCTCCAATTGGCCTAGTTGTTTTGTGGGGGAAACCGGAGAACCCGGAGAAAACCCACGCTGGCACGGGGAGATACAGGCAATTCTCCACACAGAAGGAAATTTCCTTGCTGCGAGACAAGGTGCTAACCACAATGTCACTGTGTCGCCCATTACTAAATACTTACCTTAATACTTACCTGTACTAGTGATCACTATTGGTACTGCTAGTGTTACTAATAGTGGTACTAGTAAGGTGGAAGGAGGAAGCACATCTCCGTAGCCAGGTCCCAGATGCCAGGAATGGAGTTCAGCTCCTCGATGACGTCTTCTGGAAGACCAATCTCCTGACTGGCTTCCTGATTGGGTCCCTGTGGACTGTCTGCTGCTGGACTGTCCTCCATCTGGTTTTGAAGTGCAGTTCTTCGCGCCACCTCTCTGTAGTAGGGCTCCTGAAGATGGTGGCGTACCCGAAGAATCCAGCGCTCCTCTTCGCTCTCAGATGTGCTGGTGGAGGGCTGATGAGCGCCGGTGACGGAGGTGACTGGAACCACACTGGGCAGAGGTGTGGCAAGACCATCCTGTTGCCTGCTGCATGGAGGCAGGAAGCCCATCTCCACAGCCAGGTCCCAGATGCCAGGAATGGAGCTCAGCTCCATTACAGCGTCCTCAGGAAGTCTGATCTCCTGATTAGCTTCCTGATTGGGTGCCTGTGGAGCATCCTGCACCTGCCGCATACAGGGCCTGCTCCACGGCAGAGCTGGAGGGGAGTTGGTGACCCTCACACATGCCAACGGTATACCTGAGTAGTACAGTGACATGAATACATTGAGATTTTTTTTTTTTTAATTTACTGACTGTGATACCTTAAAATTGACCATATATGTTTATACTGGATTTACAGTGGGCTTCACCTCTGGGTTTTTAATTGATCTTGAGTGATCAAAAACTCACAACAAACCTCTCAGAAATTAGAAACATAAAGAAATCAGTAGAATACTGAAAACACTGTATTATTTCTTAATGTCTTACCAGTGTGACCTGCTACCCTTGGGAGGATCTTGCGCAGTGGCCTCCTGGTGACTGTTGGCTCCTTGGGCTTCTTCCGAGGCCGGCCCATCCTTCTCTTAAAGAAATCTCTCTCTCTGTCTCCTGAAAAGAAAGCTTTACAGGTAATAAATGATGCTAAGCTAAATGGTGCTAAGCTAATCTCTCAACCAGAAACTACAAACTAAATTAGTTATAAAGTCTAAACAGTAAAAACAATTAATAATAGCACTAAAACAGTAAAAGTATTTAGCCTTTAAAAAGGCTTTTGGGGTGAAAAATTAAATTTTTCGTCTGAAGAAAGCAAGAGTACAGAAAAGCAAGAGTCCAGAAAATGTCACTTTCTGTCACTTTCTGTGTCGCTTAGCAACAGTCTGTTATAAACATACCTTCATATGTAGCAGCTCTGAGCAGCCAATCAGGAGCCACATATTTAAACAAACATTTCTTTAAACATAAACTTTTTTTCATATTTGCACCTTTGCCTATACATGTTTGATATATTTGTGAGTAAAATTATTATTAAATTAATAAAAAGTAATTATTTTTGCCAAAAACTTAAACAAGCCTTTAGCAACTCAATTTTATTCATTTTAATTATTTTTAGAGGTTGCATAGATTCATTCTTGAAATATCATCTGTCAATTATCTACCTTTTAATGTTTAATAGAGGGAAAGTACAACTTTAAGAATTCTTCATTGCAATGATTCCTTCTGTCCACTAGAAGGCAGTAAAGATCCCCCCTCTTTTTCACTCATTTACAAGGTCAGGTTTTCCCACCGCATCGAGACTGGAACTGATTGCACTGCAGGACCCTCATTTTGTTTTGTTTTGTCTGTATTGAAGCCTCATGATGCACACATGACCCTGATGTGGTGTCACTTTAATCCGGGTTCATATTTCACCATTTTTATTTGCATATTTATTTCAGAAGAATTTTTAAGAATTTATTTCCCCTTAGAGACCTGCTGCTTTGGGAAATGGGTGCGGTGCGTTGCGGTGCGGTGCTGTGTGGTGCTGTGCGGTGCAAGATTTACACCAAGTCCCCTGGATTTTCAGTCTGTCCTTTTTCTGATGTCTTCAACCCTGGTGCTGAGGTTCCCCACTTGAGTTAGAGACATGCTGAACTGGCCAATATTTTCATGGATATATTCAAGACACAGACACAGATCCTCTTAAAAAACGCTGCCAGATCAGAAAAATGGACTTGGTTGAAAATATACAACATACAAGACAATGATAAATGATCTTGGGAGGCTAGATTTTGTGTTTTTAATGTCTACACCTTCTTTCTTTTCTTTTTTTTTTTGTCTCTTTGTGCTTGCTTTTGTGCCCATTATGAGTTATTTTGCATACTGGGTCTTTTGCAGCGTGCTTTTTTTTCACTGTATGAGGCATAAGATGACATAAATTGGGTGTTATTTTTACACTTTTTTATTTATTTTTTTATAAATACCTTAAAAAGGGCCAAAAGTCAGGATTGCATAGAGAAGGTTCACCTTGCGTTGTTGCAGTAGCACCCTGGACAAGGTCAGCTCCCCCCTATTAGAAGATGGTGGACCAATGCAACGTCTGCATTGCCGAGGTAAGAGTTGTGTTCCAGCTAAAAACAATGTGAGCCACAGAAAGGGTTTGTCTTCTATATTTTCATTTATTACAGCACAGCGATTAAAGCACAGTGTTGTGCATTCTCCCTGTTTGGGATTTTAGTTATGACTGTTGTGACGTTTCCACTCAGGACGTTTATTATGACACTTCATCCAGTTTAGACAGGTGTTGGACTTCAATACATTCTATTGAATACAAAAACAAACTTAGTAGGTATAAGGCCAATATTTTTATATGACACATTATATGACAGCCAGCACAATAAAATATATAAATAAACAGCATGATTTAAAAAATGTTTAAATGTTCTTGTATTTCAAATGCTGTTACAAACGGGGGAACTGGGTATTTTAAACTATCAAGTTTGATTTTTCATACTTCATCTGATCTTAATTTGTGATGAATGCCACCCATAGATTATTATAACAGAATTGAGAAGTTTTTTTCATTTAGAAGAAGATTAGATCATCTGTGCGTCTGTGTTGCATGTTCATTTTGTGAAGTCACATGTTTCTTGTGTGTTAATTTAATCGCCAGATTTGTACGAATGGTTCTGGTCCATGCATGTCTCAGTCTACACTCCCTCTGCAGTTCTCTGTAGTCCAGACACAACTCCCTGCCATCTTGGTCATCTAGTGTTAGGTAGCGCCTCTTTTCCCCTTCACTCATCCACCTCGGTCTTATCCTGAACTTACACATACACAAAGCTTACGAACCATCAGCTTGGTTAAAATACCCGTCTAAGCAGAAAAGAGACACCTGCTGTACTTAACCTTTAGGTAAAAAAGTAAAACGAAAAACCTTCTTGATGAAAAAGATGTCAACGTTATTCAGGGTTCTTTGGTGGGTTCTCATTTTACTTTGCTGAATTGTTGCTGTTCTGCTGCCTCAGTTCAGACATTACAGACCTGCCTTTCTCCAGCGGCGTAGACTGGATAAACGGCCTCTTACTTAGATTGTCGTTCCTGGTGCAGCAGACACAAAACAGCAGAGTCGAGAAAATGGTGCTGCACAGTAGGATTGTAATCTGTCCTTTCTGTAAATTCTCAGTCTGTAAGATTTGCACTAGAATTTCAATCAAGATCATAATCCTCTCAATTGAGCGGATGGGTGGGTCAGGTTTTTGCAACCTCTTACTCCTCCTCCAGGAAGGGTGTGGCTATTTTGATCAGTAAAAACTTTCATTTCAATCCCTCACATGTGTTAAAGACAATCAAGGCCATTTTGTAATCATTAAGCTTTGTGGTGGTGAATTAACTATCACCTCAATCCCTCTCTTGACAAACTCCCACCGGGTTCTCCTCCTCCTCCTCCTTCAGGCCAGGCTAGAATGCACATTCTTTATGCTCTGACATTGGATTTTCTGATGTTTGGAGGGAGTTTCACCCCATCGACCTAGACTTCACCCTTTTATATGCATCATATTAAATTTTCACTATTCACTATCTTTATTCCATCTTTCCTGTATTATTGGCAATGTCATGTCATGTGATCATGCTCCCCTGTACTTGATTAATTCATTCTCTGAAGAGAGGATGATAAATGTATCTCATACTTTAATTTGAAATTTAGAATTCTATTAATTCGTCATCGATTGATAATCCCATGATCCTTTGGGAGACCTGTAAGGCTTTTTCCTGGGGTCTGGACATTTCCTATTTGGCGGTGACACGTCCGTGAGCTGGCGGGGGAAGGAAGCGCAGAGGCGGAATATACTGCGATTTATTAAACACAAAGGAAAACGGCGCGAGGGCCTAAAACAGTGAAAACTAAGGGGGAGAACAAAAACAAACCCGCTGGCGTGTGGCGATTGCCAGAACTGAAAACAACCCTAATAATACGTTGCACGGTCCACATAAAATGTCACAGCCCCGAATGGCTGCTCAGAAGCGCCTTATAACCGCCCTGGTGTCATGCAGATTGGTGGCAGGTGAGTCTCCAGCTTCACCTAATCGTGACAAGCGGCCAGAAAGCACAAACAATGAACAATACAAGACCCTGACAGCCAAATTACAGAAGGAACATATAACAGCCACAACCCTAATTTTATTTAAGGAATTGAAAGACACTTGTGATGCATTGAACACACTCTTCATTCAGAACTCAGAGCACAACTTAGATTTGCTAGGCAGAAGTTATATGAGTCTGGGAATAAACCAGGTCCATAACCTCGCTAGAACAAGGGCAGGTTCTCAAAATATTACTTGTATCACTATTTCAGATGTCTAAGAACTTAACTCTAATGGAGACCTTTATTTTTACCTAAGGCATTTAAATTTTATTTAATTAAAAATTACCAAGGGTCACTGAGGCCCAAAAACTGTTACTGAATGCCCCATCTGAATGCCATGTCTTCAGGCAGGACCCCGGGGCAGGATGGATTTTGGTGCGAGATTTATAAAGGGTTTAATACTGTCCTCTTGGAACCCCTGTGGCCATTATGAATCAATCATTTGAAAGTGGAATCTTACACCCAACCCTCAGGGAGGCAAATATATCTCTTAAGAAAAGAGATCTGTTTGAAAAGGCCTAATAGCTCTTTTATTTAAGAAAGTCCAATAGCTCTCCTAAATACAGATCAGAAGCTGCTCTTCAAAATACTAGCTATTTGGATGGAGAAAGTGCTACCCCACAAGATCAGATTGGATTTGTAATTCATAAAATTACAAATTTTATTTTATTTATTTTCAGTTTCTACGATAAAAAGAGGAGACTTCTAAATATTCTTCAGGTCTCACAGAGTTACAGGGACCTGGCCTTGGTTTTTTCCTTCAATGTAGAGAAGGCATTTGACCGAGTTGAATGGTCTTACATGTTCTTTGCTTTTGAACAATTTGATTTGGGGAATTTTATTAAATGGATTAAAGTTCTGTATAATAGGCCAGTTGCAGCAGTTTGAACTAGTGAACTATGATCCAGTAGTTTTGCTCTCACCATGGAAATAGGCAGGATGATCTTCTCAGCCCTCTTCTCTTTGACTATTGAACCACTAGCGCAGGTCATAAGAGCGGATGCACTAATTCCTGATTAATTCCCAGATTAATGAAAGGATGCCCAAGATATCATTGTAATTGGACGACATATTGCTGTTTCTGTCCCAACCATGAATATCTATCCCTCGTTTTACTGAATTTTTATTATTTAGTTTGTTCTCTGGATATAGAA